>NW_017805983.1:3647632-3676968 GCF_001891065.2 Hippocampus comes
AAAAGTCGATCACTGCCGTCTGTTGGTCACTGTTTGTCATTGAAATCCTTTTCAAGATGATCATATTAGTTCTTATTTCCCTCGAAAAATCAGTAGTTACACAGGAAGGCAGCACTGTGAAGATCATTTTGTGACATTTAATGGATTTTTAAAAATTTCTGAATGAAAACATAATGACAATTAATTCACAACGGTGGTTCTTCCCCACTGTTTCCACCTTGTGTATTGATGATGCTATTCCTTCTGAAATCTTGACCCTCTTGAAAGGGGTGGACAAAACAACCTTCACACCAACCCTGGACCCCAAAATGACTGCTATCGGCAAATCCTGTTTTACGTCAACATCAGTCAGAAATAACAACCGTAACATACGTTCCCTGTTTCAAAAAGATATTTCAACAATCCCACACATTATTACCTACTGGTCTGGTTTTGTTGATAATCTACACTGGGGAAAAATCTGGTCTCTCCCATACAAATACCTTCTGACTAATAAAGTAAGGGAAATCTCTTTTAAAAATGATACACAAATACTATCTCACCAAGCATTATCTTCTTAGGTTCAAGAAAGACATCTCTGTTGATTGTTCATTTTGTGGAATGTACCCTGAAACAATGGTTCACTTGTTCATGATACACAAATACTATCTCACCAAGCATTATCTTCTTAGGTTCAAGAAAGACATCTCTGTTGATTGTTCATTTTGTGGAATGTACCCTGAAACAATGGTTCACTTGTTCTGGCAATGCCCGTATACCAACACATTTTGGAAAGCTGTATCCAGATTTATTATTGATCGTATCGACTCTGACTTTATGCTATACTGGAAAAATGTACTATTTGGGTTCTACGAAAGTAAGGAAAAAAATACTAAACAAACCTTCATTATAAATTGAATAATTATTCTCGCCAAGTTGCATATCCACAAATCCAGATGGAGTAATTTAAAACCTCTTTTCTTAATTTTTAAAACAGAAATAAAGCAGTACCTAAGTTCTATTATGGATTCTAAAAACAAGAAAGCTATTAAAACTCTGGCTATATGCTCCTTATTTGAAATTTTTGTTTAAAATCCCCTGGCTTCTTTTTTGTTTAAATGTTTGTAATATGTGTATGTATTAATAACATGTTCATTTTGTTTTCTGTTTATTGAGAATTGTATTATAACTTGTTCGAATAAAGATTCTATAAAAAATAATATATTTCCGCTGGTTGCTAAGAGACCGAACCTTGTGCCTTTCCTTCTTGTTCGGACGTACAGTGGGTGGAAGGTTCGCATTATGAATTTGACATTGTTACAACAGAAAGGCCAGGCTTTGTTTATAATGAAAAAGAGGAGGAGTGGACGAGAAGCTTATGCTCAAATGCATGCTAGGTTAATTGATCACTCTAAATTGTCCTTAGGTGTGATTGTGAGTTTGATGGTTGGTGGTCTCTGTGTGCCATGCGATTGGCTAGCAATCAGTTCAGGGTGTCCCCCACGTACTGCCCGAAGACAGCTGAGATGGGCTCCAGCATTGTGAGGACAAGCGGATCAGAAAATGGATGGAATAAAGTTGTTTATTTCATTAATAAAATCATTTTCATGCTCATTTTACAATTGTATTAATAACCAACCCAATAATATTTGATTTCCCAAATGTCTATTTTTGTAATAAAAAAAAATTATTACATTATTTGATGAGATAAATGTAAACACACACACACACACACACACACACATTTTAGCAAAGCAATTTTAGGGGAAAATGCTCAAATTAATGCAACTTAAAATAATGCTGGGCAGAATGTCCGGGGCGTGTGTGGAATGCTGCTTGTGTGTAAACAGTACAATAATGGGTTGCACTGTGCGCATGTCGTGTAAACCGAGGGTGTGTCTTTGACAAGTATGTCCTGCCAGTGAACGAGACTGTATATTACTAGGCTGTTTTACAATATCAATGTATGGTCATTTACATGTGTGTATGTTTACAAATGTCATCAAGATTCACTGCTACTTTGTGGCCTCTTCTGTCAGTCAGCCTGCTCACTACTGTGCGAGTTGGCACTCTCTCACGCACACACATAAACACTAAGGAGGCACTGCTGTTGAAACAGGTTTCAACAGTTTGGTTCGCATGTGTCGCGCCGGTTTCATAGGCAAGTGCAACTCTATTTCTCATTAAATGTGCCGCAGCAGTGTATAGTACCGTTCATTGTAGCCATTTAACATTAATGAGAGCCGGCGCAACAATGCACATTAGCCCACAGACCTCTATGGTGCTATTTTTGTATGTGATTTCATTGCTCGTTTGTCCACCATTGTTTCTGGGGAAAAAAAACATTAACCCCACCAGGAACTTAAGGAGAATTGGCCACTGGCGCTAGATATTTGTTTGGGCACTGGCGCTAGGTATTTGTTTTGAGTGCCTGAACTGACAGCCAGACCAGCGTAACGAATCTTCCATCCATCCATCCATTTTCTGATCCGCTTATCCTCACAAGGGTCGCGGGGCGCGCTGGAGCAGGTACACCCTGAACTGGTTGCCAGCCAGTCGCAGCCTAACAAGTCTGTATCTCTCCAGTGCGGGTACATCGAGGGAGCTGACAGCTCGCATGAAATCACTATCCGGTTATACAAACACGTCAGTCTATGCACCTTTTATCAGATTCATTTCTTGAGGCTTTTATTTTGGTGAGTATTGATTAGATCAGTTGAAAAGCAACCAACGCAAAGTGTGTTTTTAAGGCGGTTCTTGGACGAGACTGTTCTATAATTAGTCAAGTACCCGGATGACATGAATATACGGAAATGAACAAAGATCTCACACTGAAAATGACAAATGGGCGATGTACTGTTTCACAGCTTGCTTGCACAGAGCACGAAGCTTTTGTGAATCTATGTTGAGTTGAGTGTATTTCCTTTCTCAGTATGGCAGCCCAATGCCACCCCAAGGAATGCCTGGAGGGCCAATGGGGAGACCACTGCCCAATCACATGGGTGGACCAATGCTTGGCCCAATGGGAGGCGCACCGCCCCAGGTTGGTGGATATGCCCCCTATGGAGGAGGCTATCCGGGCACATATGGCGCTTTGACCCCAGCTGCCAATGACCCAATGTGGGGTTACTTCACAGCCATTGCTGGCCAGGTATTAAATTCTTTCCCCTTGGACAAAAAAAAAAAAATCTTCCCTCAACAGTGTCATTTAACCAGCTGATACATGTACAATTGTGTCTGATCACGTGTGTACAGGACGGTGAGGTGGATGCAATGGAGTTGCAGAGGTGTTTAACTCAGTCTGGCTTCACCGGAACCTACAGCCGTGAGTGGCCTTCCCTACGTCCACCCTCAAACTGTGCAAAGTTGTGCTTGTTTGTACAAATGGTGTTTCGTTCATGTTGCAGCATTTAGCCTGGAGACGTGCAGAATCATGATTGCGATGCTCGATGTATCCTTTTGTGGAATCGCAGTGGTAATGGCATTGTACGCGTCCATCAGAAGCTATTGAACCTTCACCGCGCCATCACCAGAGGGATTTCACAGGCAAGATGGGCTTCAGTGAGTTCAAGGAGCTGTTTGTGGCGCTCAACGGCTGGAAGCAGAACTTCACAATGTTTGACCGAGACAGGAGTGGTACTGTTGAGCACCATGAGCTGACCCAGGCAATCAGCTCTATGGGTGAGAGACCGATGATGCTTTGGAATCCGACCAAAAGCCACAATACTTAATAGGAATGTAACAAAGCATGATTTGAATGGCAAAATAAGTTTAGACTTAAAGATGCGAATGCAGCAAATCATTCCACTTTAAGACATTTCGAGATATATATCGAATTGTCATTTATTGATGAGAGCTATCTCTGAAGGTAATGCCACATTTGCAGTACTGACAAGTTAATTCATATTTTTGTAAAATGGGAAGAATAAACACATCGCAACAAACCCTCTTGAACTGAGTCGTGTCGAATCACATCATAATCCCACTCAATCGAACCAAATCCAGTTGTTTCACGTTAAAATTGACCGTCCATAATTTATTTCTATTCTTTTATTATTATTTTTATTATTCAACCAGGATACCGCATCAGTCCTCAGGCTCTAAACGCCATCATCAAGCGCTACAACAAAGGCGGTCGCATCTACTTTGACGACTACGTGGCCTGCTGCGTCAAGCTCCGTGCCCTCACAGGTACCCCACTCGCAATATGAGAGGCAGCAAATTGAAGCTCGACACGTTTCCATTCACATGTATTCCTACTGCAGATCATTTTAAGAGGAGAGATACCATGCATCAAGGCTCTGTGCACTTCGGCTACGATGATGTAAGTCACCGTACCTCTGACATCTGTCTGAATGCTGCCTTCTAAATCACTGGGGTTCCTAATCGTCTGCCCTTTAAAGTGTCTTGTGAAACGCTAAAACACTTCACAGATTAAGCTTGATCTTTTGATCACTTGATGACTAGTGTGTTGGAGGAGGGAAACATCTAAAATAAGGATTGTGGCCGTCGTGGACTGGAGTTTGACGCCCATATCTCAAATGGCATTAAAAGCAATAAATACGATGTCCAGCAGCATTTAACACCATTGCTAAGCTGTTGGTTCATAATTAGCACCGAGTTAGGTTGCCACTGCTCTCAAATGGGGTCTGTATGGGCATGCCCAGACATCTTCTGAAAGCTTGACTGTATGCCCGGCATGTCAGTTGGAGTGACTCCAAATCACTTGCTCTTTTGATGTGAGATGTCTGTTATTCAGCAACTCCTGAAGATAGCTTGCATAACATCAGTGGTGTTATTTTGCCTCTTTATTAGGAAAACCCCATCACTATTAACTGATAAAGGCATCTCTAACACCATTTAGCAACAATAAATATGAAGAAAAAACAAACGCTGTATATATACACACAGTGAAGCAAATGGGCAGGAGTCCACGAGTTCCTTCATGTTCCAATGAATTGCCTCGAAAGTTAAAAAGAAAAATGTACTGTTCCTGTCACAAACGTCCAACTTGAATCGCTATTGCCACAGAGTGGCAGAAAAAATACCTGTGACTCAATGTTTTGCTCTCCTTTTTTGTCTGGTATGTTAATAACTTAAAAACAAACATTATAATTTAGAATGAAATTATTGTATCAATGAGTGAAAATATACACCCATATTTGTATTAGGTAAACATACGTTTTTGTCAATTAACAAAAGTCTGAAAAACTTGAAAGGTTGTATTGTACAATTAGAACTGATATAAAATTTGCGATTAGTTGGGAGTTAACTTTAAAAATCATGTAATTTAATTCTGATTAAAAATTCTAATCACAGCCATCCATATGTATGTATGTGCACGTGTGTGTGAATATGGGGGAGGACATTTACTTTGCTTTAAGTTGCATTAAAAATTGCATTTAAAAAGTAATACATTAGAAGCAGAATGGTCGAGCCTGCAGATCAGGTTGTCACACGAGTGTCTGCATCATGCTGTTAAGCCAGTGACGTTAGAAACACAACACAAATAAAGCACCTTTCTTTTACATTCTACTTTGTAATTTGGAAATGCCATAAAATCATGTTTTTGAATTCGACAGTACTGGATGGATAAGAAAAACAACAAATATCTATATTATTTTGGCATACTCTGTCACCCATTTTATTTTTAAGCAGCTTGTTTTGACCAGTTTCCTTTGTCAATGGGTACTCTGATAATTGTCATTGCTCTTATTATTCTTTTTGTTGTTGCGTTGGAACAGTTTACAAAAGCCTGTGTGTTCTCTTTGGGCAGTTCATCCTGTGCACAATGGCCATATAGGGAGGTGCTGGTGGGCGGAGCTCTGAGTCCCAAATCTCTTGGGGATCCAATCAGGGATTGTCCAAAGACCAATCACTGTACAACAATATCAATCGTGGCCAGTCGGGTCTCTGGAGGGGTTACAGACAAGTGACTTTGTTGCCTGTAAAGCTTGCTATAACATTTAGAATGTATTTTCTGATTGATGCACACATACTCATATCATTTAAATGTATAAAGCCAAAGGATAGTAATAGTTTGAATAAGAGATTCTGTGACACCTGTGCCATTTAATACCTGCATATATGAATGGGTTATATGCAATGTGTATTTTTTTTCTAGTCTCCAAAAGAGAGAGCGCACATAACTGAAGTCGGAGAGATGATATTTTCTTACTCAGACTGTTTTTTCAATCTTGTGTGCTTTGTGTTGATTGTCTTTGTACAATGGTGTATTTTTCCAAGCGCATTTACACGTGTGTTCAATTTCATTAAAGGACATAAGAACATAGCTGTGAAAAGTGTTGCCTTGTATCACATTCTGGCAAAAAAAAAAAAACAACCAGCATTAGATTAAAAACGTGCCATTTAAATTATCCAGTACAGCATTTTTTTAGAACTTGCAAACAGTTGCACATTCTAGATGACTGATGAGTTCTGGCAAATCTTGTGACGTTCAAAAGTGTACCAAAAAAGGAATCCATGAATGGAGCCGCAAGCAGAAATGCCCTCTTTATCTCAAACACTTGTCACCATCCACTGAGCTTGGATAATGATCAGCAGATTGTAACCGGAACAGACACTGGAAGAGTTACAGAAAGACTAATTCCTTTGGTTTTGACGACGTTCAGGTTTCCGATCAAATGATGAATATCAGACAAAAGTTCAGAATGCGTTAAGCAACTCAGGGCAGGGCAGCTTTTATTTGAAGCGACTACAAGATGGCACCTTAGTTGGCAGCCATGTGCAAGAGCTCTGTTTTTTTTGTTTTTGTCTTTTGTTTTGGCGTATGGTGGGGCAAAATGAATTATGTAGTAAAAAAAACAAAAACAACCCACACTTTGTCTCGCAATTTATCCAAAACGTTCATCCAAACTGATCATGAGAAGCTTCATCACATAAGATAGTGACCCAAAACATACGCACGCACACACACACACACACACACACACACACACACACACACACACACTGAAGAAAGCAACCGTCTGGCAGAGTCAAAAGGGCGCAGGCTTGATGGAGTTAATGCAAGTAAGAGTGTTGTGCCACCAAATATTTAATGTGACTTCAAGTTAAAGTTATTTCAATAATATCTGTTACTTTTGCTCACTTGGAAAATGGGTGGCTTGAAACAAAAGCTGCTCTGTCCTAAGTCGTTCAACACATCTTGATGTAGCGCAACTACCATGAAATAAAATTTGGAATTCTGAGCTTTTGTGTGATATTCTGATGGGAAACCCAAATCAACAAAAACAAATGAATTGACCTTGCTGTTCCAAGTCTTTTGGTGTGGACTGACAAGAAACTCCTCCTTGAGTTTCCACTTTGTGTCCACTTGAAGCTGTGGTGGAAAACACATCAACCTCACAAAGTGAACTGCGGATTTGACCGGCAAGGAGTTTCCCATCATGTCCACTGTGATGACGACAAACAGCAAAGTAAATTGGACTTTGCTAGTCCATACATAACTGCTGTGGGAATTGATAACATGCGTCAGAATCCCAAAATACTCCCCACCTCAAAAAAAAAAAAAAAACATGCACATCTCATGTCACTGACAGTGTTGTACTTGAAATACATTGAAGCAAATTACCTTCAAATAAGTTCCATATCTAGTGCAGTGATTCTAACCAGTGTGCCGCGTTATCCAGTGTTAGTAATCCGGACGAAAACGTATATTCTATTAAAAAAAAAAAAAAAAGTTTCATTTATCTCGGCAACCCCCAATAGTAACAGAGAGAACAGAATGCCCCTTCTCTAGGTGGCAGAAGGTACATAATTAACCTGTGTATCCAGTTTTTGTGAATCGTTTTGCTAAGTGATTGTGCTGTGACATATTTTCCGATGGGAAATATGTGCCTTGGCTCGATAAAGTTTGGGAAACACTGACCTATAGTGTATGAAGGACTTCCAAGTTACAAGTAAAGGATATTCTGTAAAGGAATTGAAGTGGTCTTTTTTGTTCCTTTGCATATTCAAATTCTTTGACCCTGAGTCAAACTTAAAAGAAAAAGTCCTCGGAGGGCAACTTTCAAAGAAGCCGCGGCCGTGGAGTCCCGCTGGTACTGAGCTGCTGGTGACATTGGGCAGCGCAGGGCTGCAATGCTGGCACTGGCGTCATTCAACAGAGGACACGTTTTCCCCACCGCTACCGTCCAGCTATGCTCACACCTGGATGTGTCTTTGTCCGGCGCAGGAAGTGGGGAGCTTGCTTCCAGTCAGACCTCTTCTGGGCTCTGAAAAACAGCAAGAACCAAAGTCAGAGGAAGTACAAGAGGTGAATTGTGCTGTGGTTCTCAAGTTAGGGATGACTAAACCACGAATGTTCAATTACATTAGGTTCAGTTTCTTTCTATTCAACGGCTCATGAAAATAATGGTTGACAAAATAATGTATGTCCTTCCTGCGGCATTTAGGAGTAAATATGGTGGTTACAAAAGGTTTACACACCCCTGTTCGAACGTCAAGATTTTGCCCAAAATGATCCCAAGGGTTCATCGTTACAAAACGTTGCATTCTATAACCTGTCCTATTCATTTGAATGAAAACAAGATATTTTCCAGAGGGAACGTAAAACTAAAATGAGATACCGGTAACTTGTTTGCATAAGTGTGCACACCCTCTTATAACCTTGAAAAATGTCAGGAAAAGCCTACTCGAATATGTGAACTTTATTTTAGGTTACTGTAATCAGTGACTCTTGTGCAGCTATCTAAGTTTTTAATCTTTACTTCCCATCTCAAATTGTATTTTATTTTTCAATTGAGTTGTGTGTACAACGTATATACACTGCCCTCCATAATTATTGGCACCACTGGTTGAGATGTGTTCTTTTGCTAAAAAATACTTTTTTTGCCTAAATAATGTAGAACCTTTTTTTTTTTCCAAGAGAAGAAAATTCAACATTTAATTCAAAAGGAAGTGGGGAAAAAAGGGCTCCCGGGACCCATACAGCATGAGAATGCTTGTCTTGTCTACCAGTGGTGGATGTGGAGTAGGATTGAGTCTGGGCATCGTCTGGGTGTGTGACTCTGGCGACACCCTGATGGTCAGTCGCTGGTGCGCCGGACTGGACGGTGCTGTAGGCAGGCGGGAAGGCAGAAGTTTGCCTTTGGAGGAGCTGGAGGACGGCTTGTATGTCGGCCGTCATCTGGGACTCCAGCCTGTAGTCCAAAGAGCACAAAGTGGCACAGAACTGGAGATGCACGGTCATAGAGGACCACGTTGTATAACACCGGGCATCGTAGACCTTCGTTTCCTTCTCACACCTGTTGAGGTGCTGTTGCAACCTGTCCAGCCGCTGCTCCACTTCGACATAGGTCAGGTCAGTATCGGTGTCATCCTCTCTAAGTGGTGTCGCCTGACCCCAAGGTGGCTCATTGCCCTCAACAAGGTGGCCCGCATGTGTCCAATGGTCTTCCAGAAGCTCTGTTGGGAACAGTCACTGTCACCATGGTAACGGTCAACTTGATGTTGACCTTGTTGCAGCGGAACCTCTTTAGGACAAGATGTGCTGTCATGGGATGTTTGTGTACACAAGATCGCAGGAATTACGCATGAACAGACCCACAAACAGGTAAGGTAAAAAATAAAATAAAAATGAGAAACCCTCAAAACGTTTTGGCATTGTATAAGCATATAGAGGGCTCCGTCCTTTTAGCAATTACCCACAATGCACTACCAGCGGCCATATTGGAGGGCTGTTATAAACAAGCCATACACAAATTCGTGGCTGCTGGTAGTGCATTGTGGGTAATTGCTAAAAGGACGGAGCCCTCTATAGGCTCTGTTTGCACTGATTGCTATGATGATTATTTGAAAATATCTTCATCTTTTTACTGTCAGTGCCTCAAGCATTTATTACAGTACTTTCTTCATTTGGGTATATTTTTAGAGTGACTTAAGGTTTTTACACCAGGTACCACCTATAGTAAAATACTTAGCTCTCCAATTTTTTTTTTGTTTTCGATTTTATTCCTCAAGTTTTACCATTACGATGCATCAGGTGTCGTCCTCTCTCACCTTTTGCATGCAAGTGTGCGCCATGCCCCGAAGCGGTGAGCCCACCGGCAGAGCAGCGCTGCTCCGAGGACACATCGCAGGCCAGTGCACTGGAACACCACGGCTTCTCTTTCTCTTCCTCCTCCTTCTTCTCTACCTCCTTGCGCTTATCTGCTTCCTCGGCTGCGGAACAGGAGGCGGAGGTGCAGGTGATTTGTTCCGGTGTGGAGTGGCAGAATGTTGGCACACGTTCCTTTTGTGGAGGGCCTCGAATAAATCATAGGAATCGTGAATTTGTCAAATCATCAAAACTACAATTTAAGGAGAGTCAAGACAAGAGGTTCACGCTGGTTGATGAAATGAGATCCGGTGAATTGAGGTTTTCGATCAGATCACTTTGTTTATTTGAAATGGATGTGCTGGTTTGACCCACTGAGCAAACTGACACGGTGATTAAAACTAAATAAACAACAAAAGAAAAAGAAACAGTCTGAACATACCAGCGGAAGACGTCCTCATGTATGACATTTTCCTCCTTCCAGTCATTCGAGGCTCCACGCAGGAATTGTCGTCTTGCGGGAAGGGTGCCTGTCAAAAGGAGATACAAATGACGTTGATAAAGAGCTGAGAGAGGTGAGACATGTGTTACAATGTTGGTCTCTGTTGCTTTGAGAAGACAAAATAACAATGACAGAATGGAACAAATGTCTTGCTTTTCATGTCATACTCTTAAAACACATTGGTCAACATGATGTGATTGCCCCAAGATTCAATTACAATCATAGGGTTGGGGTTTCAAATTAGGGTTTCAGATTAGGGTTAGAGTTTCAAACCTGAGTTAAGAATTTTAAAATTGGGTTTGTGTTGTGGGTTTCAAACTAAGGTTATGGTTTCAAACTAGGGTTAGGGTTTTGAATTAGCCTCAGGGTTGCAAATAAGGGTTAGGGTTTCAAATTAGCGTTTCAGACTAGGGTTAGAGTTTCAAATTAGGGTTTTAAACTATTATTACGTTTTCAAACTAGCATTATTATTTTAAACTCCGGTTTCAAAATCGGGCTTTTGAAAGAGGGTTAGAATTTCAAACTGCAGGTATGGTCTGAAACTAGGGTTGGGATATAAAACTAGGGTTAGTGTTTCAAACTAGGGTCTGGCTTTTGAAATTGGGTTAGGATCTCAAACTACGCTTATGGTTTCAAACTAGGGTTAGGGTTTCAAATTTGAGTTTCACACTACGGTTAGGGCTTTGATTTAGGTTATGGTTTCAAACTAAGGTTAGGGTTTCAAACTAAGGCTATGGTTTGAAACTGGGGTTAGGGCTTCGAACCAGAGTTATGGTTTCAAACTAGGGTTTCGGACAAGGGTTAGGATTTGAAAGTAGGGTTTCAAACAACTGTTTGGGTGTCAATCTAGGGTTATGGTTTCAAACTAAGATTTCAAATCAGGGTTTCAAATTCGGGTTAGAATTAGAAATTACGGTTCCAAATTAGGGTTTTAAACTAGGCTTGTCGCATCTCGCACTTTCTTTGTGAAGAGTACCCATACCTTGGCATTCTCATCACAGAGGTCAAAGGTCAGCTCCAGGTTTGTCATGAAATGGTCAGCAAATTCTGGATACATGTCCAGCACCTCCAAAAGCTCCCCCCGCTGGATGGTGTGCAATTCGCAATAGCTTAGCACCCGAACATCGGCGCAGGATTTTCCCGGCTTGGCGTATGGGTGGATCATTTCACCAAAGATATCGCTCTTGCCTGCGGGCAAGATGCGCATCTGATCAGGAATTTGGTCACATGTCAATCACGAGAGCATCTTTGTAATCACGACAAGGGGATTTCAATCTCACACTTCCACATTTGTGTGAAATTGGGTCTGTCAAGCCAAAACAGCACTGGCTCCCCAAATCGTCTTTTTGCAGTAAAATATGTCAAAGCGTTCTAAGTTCACACTTGAGGAAGATGGCTTCAGATTTCTTGAGAGCAAAGACATCCTGGAATAATTGGATTGATGACTTGATGAGAAACACCTAGCATTGAGGCTTTGGGGCTGAATTGAAAATTGGAAAAAATTAAAATAAATTACACAAATCAATAATTTTTTTTGCTGACTCGTGCATCGCTTACAAATACTTCAGACAACTACATAAAAATGGATGATGGAAAATCTGTTAACTTCAGCACTGTAAGCACTTTCATTGCCATTTTCAGCAAATTTCACCTTTAAGATGACAGTCTCAAAAGGCTTCATGTAAAAAAGCTTAACGTCCATCGTGTGACTGTCCTGTTGTCTAGTAATGTTAGAATGAACACTCCGACTTATGAACGATTTGAGTTATTTTCTGAGTGACTATGTGTACAGTTAGAGGTTGTTTTTATTGTGTCCTCCAAATTTGTGTTTGGCTTTGTACCTGTATTAATGCCTGTCAAGTAAAGTCCAACATGGGAAGTGTCTATCTGCTCTGGGTCCATTAAAAAAAAAAAAAAAAAAAAAAACAATGAAAAAAGCCAGTGTTGGAACACGACGTCCCTGGTATTTTTGGTGTTGCTTTTGAAGCGGGAAAAAAAGATCTTTTAAAAGGCTCATACTTAGGCTTTTCATTCTAGACTGCATTGACGCGGTGGGCGGAGCCTAAACCAGAAAAGAGTGAGCTGCATTATCTCAAGAGAACGTGATGTAACAGCGCTTGCTTTCAGCAAAGAGCCCATTGAGCCGCTCTGAGACTTTGTTCATCTATCCATGCCACTGACATACAGTGACAGGCAGAAGAATGAAACGCTCTTCCACTAGATAACAGAAGGTACCACTCATACAACAGCAGGTGCTGAGCGACAAACTGGAAGACAGATGTGGAAAAAACAAAGCAGAGTGGTTGAGAATCACTACTGTAGACGTAATGTACAGTACATACAATGTGGTCCAAATTCTCTTTGGTTTTAAAAGTTCAAGTTTGATGGTTTCAGACTCACCCAAGATGGCTACGACGACATCCTCTTTGAGGATCTCAATGGAGCCACGTGTGATAAAATATAGCATGCTGAGCACGTCTCCGCCATGGACCAATGTGTCCCCAGGGGGTGCGTGTGTGGTCTTGAACCTCATGGCCAGGGCTCGCAGGCAACCTTTCGTGGCGCCGCGGAAGGCTTTACAGCCGTGTAGGAGGTTCTTGTTGAGGTGAAGGCAGATGTCTGCCTGGAGGCATTCTGGGAAACCCTTCAGGACCTAAGAGCAGAAATGTTTGTGATGAGAGCGAGTGCAGGATTGGGATCCTCTTGTCAACGTTGCGGAAACAGTTCAAGACATAACTCTGATGACTGAGAGACTGGAAACTCTATTTGATTGCATTTCCTAACACTTTGGCCAAATTACTCTTTAAACAACTAGAAATAAAAGTATATTTCTGTGTGAGCTTTGTGAGGATTACCTTTTGAAGGGATTGCTTTTTATTATAACGCTGAGTCAAGTGGACTCATTAAAAGAATGAATTTACAGTATTATTGCTCCTGTCATGACTGTATTATATTCTTTACATACTGGCTGAAGCACCAAACAGAAATACTTGGGGATTTTATAGCTCATAGCATAATGCTAATATAATATTTCTACACAGATGCCAAACTCTAAAACCTTGAGCTAGAACCGGACACAGCTACAGAAGAAATTTCACAAATCTCATGTAACTTACCCCCCACCCAAATATTGGCAAAAAGCTGAAATAATTAACTTGTATTACAATTAAGCATCCTCAAACCAGAGTGATACTAATATGCTGTTTTAACAGTAAAGCTAAAAGCAACGCAGTGGAATATTATATGAACAGTAGCAGCATTAAATAGTAAATGGGCTTTCACTCGTAAGGCACTTTTCTACCTTTGAGGTACTCAAAGCGCTTGGCCAACGTCTCCTTGTTTTACCGACTGATGACACGGCATCAGGAGCAACTGGGGCTTCAACATTGTGCTCAAGGACACTTGGACATTGTCACAAGGGTTGAGGATGGAAGCTGCAACCTTTGGGTTGGGAGATGACCACTCCACCACCTGAGCCATGCTGCCCCAACTAACAATGAACAAATCATACACAGTACCTCCTGCTCTTACCGGGGTGGTCCATTCCATTTGGCATGAGGCAGACATGAAAAAGACAAACTTTAATAAGTACTATTAACAGTATTGCGATGGGCAGCACTTAGTGAGAGAGAAAAAATGCAGTTAGAGACAAACTGTAAGGAGTTAGTATGGTCGTGCATCAGTTAGCCACATTAGCCTGCTAGCATCGGCCAAAAGCCGTTCGCGGCACTTATGAGCACATCAGGGCATGTCGTTGGCTATTTGCATACTGCAGAGTCACCTAACATTGTAATGATCATTGCAAAGTTATTGTGGGAGAGTGTGGAATTTTTGAGCGTTTCATCACATGTGAATATTTTTTTTTTCATGGCCACTAGATGGTGTAAATTGACTAGCAAAGTAAATATTCATCCAGGATGTCACAGCCAGCTCATCTGTGTCCCTGAACAAGTAGCAGACAATGAATGAATGAATACAGCATTGTTTCAGGTATCATTCGGACAGACTGGAGGGCATCAGCATTTGACAACATCGGATTTGCAGTTTATAAGCATACCTTACCCAAAAATCACCAAGTGACATTGAAATAGCATTGTAAAATTGGAACTCAGCATCAACAAAAGCTTGTTTCCCCGCATGCTTTGCAGAGTGAGAAAGCTTTACCCATATAGCTGTTCAAAGGCATCTATGAGAAGATTATGATGTTCAACAACTTGAAACATAAATTGTACTAAGCGTTGAAGCAGTGTGACAGCCCTTAGGTTTCTCAAACTCGCGCTGAAATGTAGCCGAGGACAGAAAAACATAGCAACAGGCAGTAATTTATCAGCTGCAATGTCAATTGGCGAGCCATGAACATCGGTCCAAGTGATACCTTAAACTAAATTAAACAAAAGGAAGCGTAAAGTGATTTTGGGGAAACTTTTTTTTTTTTCTTACATCTTTGAAGAGTGTCCCTTTAGGTTGACTAAAACTTTTAAAATGTGCTGCTCTCATACCATATTCATGTCGATGCCATTGGTGTACGTCCAGGCGTGCTGAAAATACTCCTCGAGCCGCTGCCTAAGTGGGTTTGGGATCTGGTGAAAGCGGATAAATTCTTTGACGCGAAGCATCTGAAGGTGGTAACGGGCCGTACTGGAATACAACCTCTGGATGATGGCGGATACATTCCCAAAGATGCTGGCATACATTAGCGCTGAAAAACAAAAACAATGTCAAATGAAATGACGCTTTTTAAACAAACGATACTTGCTGTAGTTCAGAGGTGGGAAATTTACAAAATGTCGTCGGTCCATCATTTGTCATTCATCAGCAGCCTGCGCACGCATCTGTTATCAGTCCGTCCTTTTTTTTTTTTTTTCAAGCTGAACCAAACTAATCAGCAGCCCATCATGTTATTTTGACCACACTTCCATCATTGCTTCCGTCAGTTACAAAAAAAATAAATAAAACATCATAGTCAGATGAAAGTTTCAATTACATCAAAATGGTGAATGGAATGCACAATGTATCAGTGTATTTACATCATATTGTGTCTGCCTGAAGAGCTTTACACTTGCATATATTTCGCATACGCTATTTTCCAATCTATTGAACTTTTAAATACAGAGGGAGCACGCTGGTGGCTGCCTGCCTCTGTTTTTCTCTTAAAACGCCCAAAGGTTTCACTTTACAGTTTGGCTTACCTTAATCAGAATTCCGTGTCACATTGTTCCCAAAGTTACAATCCTGGTAGATTAATGTGCCTCGTAAATACTGAAGGAAACCGAAACCAAGTTGCTGTGACTAAAGTTGCTTTTTCTTTTCCTTCTCCTTTTGTCTTGTCATGTACTTAATACATGATTGTAATGCATGCTCGATTATCTCTTTGGTGCATACCGCCACCTGCGATACAGGAAGCATAAAGCATTTCCATGTATAGTCAATGCAGTGCACTCAAGTACACACCGGCACGAACAAGCAAACACGAGACAGGCTGGGTGTGTTTTCCTCAGTCATCAGCAAAACGGGCATCCGTCAGTGACGGACTGAGAGGTCTGTCAGTACTTGACATGGTTAGTGATGAATGCACTGATGGACGAAGACCCACTAGCGTTAGTGCTTTTTTTTAAAGTTTGTCGTCATTTATTAACAAAATGGGGGTCCATCAGTGATGGACCGAAGCGCCTTCCAACTGTACTGACGGAGGCCCTCCTCTGCAGTAGCTGATGCTTAACTTTGGTTCATGCACAAAGCATTTCATTGCTTTTTGGACGACTTGCCATTCCCTAACAAGGAAATGAATGGCCAAATTCACAACTGGTATTTGATCCTTGATTGGCCCAATAGAAATCCTGGTTCAATTAGAATTCTGTATTTAAACAGTCCTCTCTATCATGTCATTTACAGTTTGACACATTTTGACATCGTGAGACCGAGACAAAGCATCAACAGTACCTTGTTATTGCAAGGGTTCAAACACAAAGTGGCAACTGATCTTAGACTGTCAGAGTGTCATCAGCAGAAATGTATGGCAGAAAATATTTTTTGATACAAATATTACCAAAAATTGTGAATTAAGACCCCCTGTTCTCCAATAACACATCACACATAATGTTTATGATAGTGGAAGCTCATGAGAGAATTCCTATGAAGCCACTCACATCCAATGAGCATGACACAAATGGAAAAGATCTTCTCTGAGTTGGTGTTGGGGGAGACATTGCCAAAGCCCACGCTGGTCAAACTGCTGAAGGTGAAGTACAGCGCAGTGACATACTTGTCTTTGATGGACGGCCCTGAATCTGGGTCACTGTAGTTATACTTTTTCCCTAGGATGAAAAAAAACATCGTATGATATAGTGTCAAATGTTTCATGAAATAAAACGAACAAGAGAGTCACCTATGGACAAGCCCAGGTTGTCTAGCCAGCCAATTTTGTGCTCCAAATAAGGCTTCTCCACATTGCCGATAGCATACCAGATGCAGGCCAGCCAATGAGCGATTAGGGCAAAGATACACATCAGCAGTATTAGCACAGCGGCGCCGTACTCGGAGTAGCGGTCCAGCTTGCGGGCGACGCGTACCAGACGCAGGAGGCGGGCCGTTTTCAGCAGACCAATTAGGGTGGTGGTCTGCAAAGCAACACAAGGACAGCGTCAACGACTCAAAACAATTTCAAATTACAAGAAAAATAATTCATGACCTTATCTGGTTGCGTTTTCTTTTTTTTCTGTATCCTCAGCAATTTACTGGAAAACCCTGCTATTTCCATCATGTTCTAAGATGTCGCTCTATGTGACAACTGACTCGTTTTCACCATTTTTTGTCAGGCCGTTTTTATGTGGGGTCTGTTTTGCACTCCTCTCAGAAAAGTGAGCTCTGGCTTGTGAAAAATGTTTCCCACATCCAGTTTTAGAGATGATGTACAGTGGAATTTCCTCTTTCTCCTCATTTTTAATTTGATGATTTTCATGCAGTATTTTGATGTTTGTCGTACACATGGCGGGATAACTCATCTTTGAACACCCAAAAAGTGTTGCTAATTTGCTGGAATATTGATATTGAACTATCCCAACCAATTTTAAGGGTAACCTTGTCTGGTTCCAAGATCACGAAAATTATTTTTTTTTAATGATTTTTTTTTTTTTTTTAATCTGGTGAAATTTTAGTCACTGATGTTAACATGAACTTTTTTTCTATCCCAACTTCAGAATGCTTCTTGGAGCTTATTCTGAGACCATTTTCATTCTCCCTGGGTGAAGTCATCTTCGCCTGAGCGCTAAAAAATTATTTTATAACATTATTTTAAATCCAAACCAATGACGTGTATGCATTAGTTGGGTGGCTTTTATTTTGAAGGTGGCCAACGACGCTCGCTGGGCGGCAAATTACCGTCATGCAGAGTATTAACAATCGCTGTGGCCGCTGGCTGGACTACAACTTTGCAGGCGGAGGCTGTCCAAACCGCAGTCATAATTAGCATCTCACCTCATCAGATCCCGATCCAAAGATGAGCAAGTCAAAGGGGATGGCGGCCACCATGTCGATGAGGAACCAGCCTTTAAAGTAGTGGATGGCTATCTTGCCTGGGTGGCTAACCACCTCCTCGTTGCTGTTAACATAGGTGGTCCGGAAGTTTATGAGGATGTCTACGATGAACATGATGTCCACCATCAAGTCCACCACATTGAGGGGCGAACAGGAGTAGCCGCACTCCCGTCTCCTCTGCTCTTCGATATCGTTGAGGAGGAAGGCGGCTGAGTAAGGTGTTAAAATGGCCGTGTAGATGACCAAGAGCAGGATGAGCCAGTCCCACACTGCTTTGAAAGGGCTGTAGTGAAGGATGGTGCATTTGTCCATGCGCTGAGTTTGGAGTTTGTACTCAGGCAGCACATCGGCACCCAGTGACAGAACCTGGAGAGGGTGATGCATGATTACCACCCTTTTTGACAATCAGCATTTTAGTTTGAAGCGTAGATTCCATTTTTTTTTTTCATCAGAGCACGAAGCGAGCGCGCTTCAGTCTGTTTTTCAAGACTGTACACCAGTGAAGCCAGAATTAGGAGGTCACTCATAAGAGTAGAAAATTAACATAACATATGGCGGCACTGAAGACAAACTATTACAGCGAATCTTGAACTAAAGTAGGAATAAACTTATGTAATACTTACCTGTGTAACCTTATCCGTGACATTGTGCGTGCGGTCTTTGACCTTGGGTGCAATCACGGTTTTGTCAGAAGATGGGGGCGAGGGGCACCTCTTCTCAACGTTCGTCTCGGAGAAGTTTAGCGTGATGAGGGGAATCCTGTTGATTGTGCTGTACTTGTTGAGGTTGGAGTCGGAGGTGGAGCAGAGCAGACTTGATCTGATCTGAATGAGAGGCCCTGAAGGAATAAACCAAAGCGGGCACATCAGAGGACAGGCCAGCGTTCATCTGTGATTAGAATGACACTGGGAGTGACGAATGAAGCGACTTCAATCACATCATGATGCAGACGATACAACATCTGTCACTCTGCGCCAACCGTCAAGGTTGGACAGCTTTGACATTGTCCTTGGCTACAGCTTCAGCCCTCTTGTGGTGGATTGTTTAACACGGGTACAGCTACGCATCGTGAAAAAAATAAAACTGATGAGAGCGGCAGAAGCTGGTCACAAGCAATGTACGGGATTATGTACGTATACAGTCCGGTGGTACTGAGACAACCCAATTTAATTTAGTTTTGAGTCACAAGGTGTCACATCATTTTATTTATTTATTTTTTTGGGGGGTTGTAAGTTAAGGTACCACTGTAATGTGTTCAAACGTCTCCACAATATTCAGCACGCCACCTCCACACTGACATGAGTGACCAAACGAGAACTCCGGCTGACACAGAACCGCCCCACATTGCCACTCATCACGCTTCTGCTGCCGCCAAGGCCACACAATGTCAGCATTGACGATACGGGACAGAGGAACAGACAGTTGAGGATGAAATATGCAAGCACAGCTTCTATCCACTGTGAGGACAAATGCTTTGGAAGGAAAAACAGCTCAAGCCATACCACCAGACATCCAAGTGGGGGGCTCTAGAAATAAAGGGGGTGGGGTAGTGGCCATCTCATTACCATTTCGCTTAAGTTACATATTTATATTACACTCATCATAAACAGCGTACTGATCTAGTGAGGCCCAACAAAGTACTATACAGTTCAGAATTTTTTTTTATTTAAACATACAACCCAATAATATGCCAACATTTTTAAAGATTGCTTGCACAAGATGACATGACAGACTTATCCAAAGTCAAATAAAGGAAATGTTTCTTTTTCCATCATCAACCACTCACACTGACAAGTGACCGCAATTTGACCAAATCTCATGTATTTACTTGAACACAAGCTCATCCAAAGATTTGTTTTCATTCAGTGCAACGCATGCAGGAAGCATGCGTTAATTGTGAACTGTATGCGTGTTAACCAAAAGATGTGTGAGAAATTCGATGAAATGAAGACGCAGGAAGCTTCCCTTTGTTACCTTTGATATTGCGGCCATTGTCTGTGATGGCAGCATTTAATATTGGAGAAGGTGGAGAGGGGACAAGAAGAGGAGGTGAAGTGAGAAAGGGTGGAGCTTCTTTTCTTCCGTGTATGCAAAGTGGATCTGGCATCAACGCACCATCACTGCGCCAGTGAGCAACATTCATTACTCTCTAGTCATCATAATTGTGTTGGACCCTGATGTTATGGTAATTAATTTAATTGTTTTGGAGCCAAGTTTAATAGAGTTAAGGAAAACTAAAAAAAAAAAAAAAAAAACAAGCAAAAATAAATAAATAAAAACTAAAACAGAAAAAAAGCATTAACAAGATCAAAACTTTCAAAAAATGAAATAACTGAAACTTCATCTTACATTCATAAAACTAACTATGAATTATGAAAGTGTCCTTCATTTCATTTTTGTAAAGTGCTATCATACCTGAGCTTTTGGGGCTCATTTTAAATGTACTCATTAAATGAGTACATTTAATGAGTACATTTAATGAATGCTGAAATGAGTCTCATTTCAGCATTGCTGTACATCCGTAGCTGCACATTGAAGGTCCATTGTTTAAGAGTTGTACTTTATTACTCAATGATGAGCTTTTTTTATTTATATTATAGATATTTTCCATATATTTGTTGCGCTGGTACAGTCGTACATGTCGAGTCCTACCTTCGCTGGCGTGCCGATCCCTGAAGGCCATCCTGGAGTTAGGTCTAAAACCTTCAACGTCATAGAGGGAAGAGGCTCTACGAATACTGCATACGCTCTCTCTGGATGCAGTTGGAGTGAGGCCTGGGATGGATGTAGCAGCAATAATTTTGGCCCCCTGTATCCTATCATGTATCTGGACAGAAGCCTCATCTGGGTATACTCTGTCCCAAGGACTTTTGGGCGACGAGTGATCCAACGGGCCAGAAACAGGTGTGGAACAAAAGCTTGGAACGATAAGGGTATTTGTGTCATTGGGCTTTGGATGACGCCAGCTCTCCCGGATATTTGCCACTTGCTCGTTGCACATTGTTAGTGAGTCATCACTGTGGCAAGGAGATTCCACCATCACGTTGTCGGGGTCTTCCTGAGGCAGAGACTGCTTGCTGATGCCCAGAAGCGGTAAAACTGGCAAACGGAAATGGAAGAATCTCCTTTTCCCTGAAGGAGAGGTAGACCACAGTAAATGGTTATAGTAATGCAGTATTAGGAAGGGGGGCTGGGAGCTGTGCCGTGAGTAACTGATGCACCCATTAAATATTTATAATTTGCTGCATTAATATTGTGAAGTGTCTAATGAGCCAGTGGAGCCGGAATTAGCCTATTGAAGCTGTGGCTGCATGAGGGTATGAAAAGAGAAAAAGTCATGGTCAACTCTCAACTCAACTCAACTGTATTTATAGAGCACTTTCAAACAGCCATTGCTGCATACAAAGTGGAGCAACTAACATATATACAACAATAAAGCAATCATCAGTAACAAAGTTGGTAGTAGGCACCAAACAGTAAAATTAAGATCAAATCTGAGTCATGCCGAGTCAAATGATGCCACCGCCATGCCCTGACCTCAACCCTATTGAGAACAAATTCAGCATCCCTAATAAGAACTTATATGAGGGTGGATGGCAGTACACCTCCAAACAGCAACTCTGTGAGATAATTGTTCCATCCCAAAAATTTCAATGACGAGAGAGTTGTCGAGGAGACACTCCTACGTTTTTGTAATTTGGTTTTAATAGTTTACCTCGTTAACCCTGAAGTCTTTATGCGTTTTCACTTACGTTGGTCGGCTTTGGAAGGGGAGGCGCGGTCTAACTTCTCCACAGAGTCACTGCTGCTCTTGTCCAGAATGTAATCAAAGTTGAGAATGAACATCATGACCGCACCCTCTTCATTCTTCACTGGGATGATGTGTGTGGCACAGAGGAACTTGGACCCTTGACCCAAAAGAGATTGAATCATTGTTGAAAGTGAAAATAAGCAATCGTCCATTCCATCCGTCATTAGCTTGTCATATGACAACACTAAAGAAAAGTATACTTCTCTTGACTGTAAAGATGTGAATTTTATGAAACTGCTTACATTTACTAGCCCCTTAATAACTCAACAGTTTTAAATGTTGAAACCAGGCAACAAAAGTAATGATAACCTTGAATGAAAATATCCACATGGGAATCCTAAACAATGTACAAAAATTTGAGGGATGTACCAAGATTCTCTCTCTATCTCTCGATCATGATAGCCGACAACAGCGCATGGAGGCAACCCCAAGCGATAAAATGATGAGATGCAGAATAATATCAATCAGTTGCAGTTTCTTTTGTCCACAACAGGACTTTGAAATCTAGGTTAAAAAAAAGGGCTGCACATGCTTTGCACATGTGCTAATGTGCACTGTATATATGTTGAAGAGGATGCTCTTCAACATGACGATACAACGCAATTGTGTTTGGCTCGATGTGACCTCCATGAAAGTGCGTCATAACCAAATGTGCGTTCCAGGGGAGAACCCCTGCTCTATTTACCAACACAGTACGTTTTTTTTTGTTTGTTTGTTTGTTTCAAACCTGCTTCAGTGGGAGGCTCATATCTAATGCCAATATTTTCATATCGTCGGAATTTCCATGTATGACTCATTAATGCTGAGGAACTTCTACAATGTCTCTCCAATTGTAAAATGGACATTTCTAGGAGATGCTCACAGTCAAATCAGGCTGCAAGTCTACTGTCAAGAGGAGGCTATTTATAGCTCACTCTACCTCAACTCGTACAGCAGCTCTTTTCCAGAGGAACTTAACATTCTCTCCACACATTCACTAGAATGCCGAAATGGCCCGTATATCATTTTTTCACCACACTTCTAGAATACATTTTCTGAAAAGAAAAATCCTTTTGTGCAGCAAGACAACAAATCAAGTGCTTCAGCTGACTTTAGGGTAGCAAGGGGTCGGTTTATGCTCTGGGGAGCCTCGATTCTGCTGGGCTAAGCAGAATGGCACTACTAATCGTACATCACTATCACCAGGAGAGGAAGGAGACATTAATAAGTCACGTGCTGATATGAAGATGGAGCGAGTTGATTGTGCCTATATAAGTCCCTATTGATTCTGCCCGATTATAAAAAAAAAAAAATAATAATAATAATAATAATAATAATGGTGTCTATGGTTTGTATCTTTTCTCCATTGGTTGCTATATTACAACAGCACCTCATGGTAAAGTGATCAGTTTGATTTTTACATTGAACCACCTTTGCGTGGGTTTTCTCCAAGATATTCTAGTTTCCTCCCACACGCCCAGGAGTCCAAATCTGATTTATCTATAGTGCCCGTACATTAAAAAAACAAGAAATCTGTCCTTGGTAGTTGGTGCCAATCTGGTACGATTGCAATAAAGATGATAATAGGATAGGTTGTTTTGAAGGTGGCTCAACATGTACATGGACAACAATGTACAAAGTACAGTCAGTCATTAAAGGCATGAAAAGCGTGCAACGGTGCAGTAATACTGCAAACAGAAGTCTCCAAATTAGGCAAAGTGAGAGCTGCTATAATTGAACATACTAACAATGACACTACACAGATGTCGGAAATAATGAGTGCTTCCTGATTGCAAAACACGCAGAAATCCAGCTCGTGAGGAAGGTACTCATGAATATGCCGCTACAATTAAATGGCTGTGGTTTGTAAACATTCCCCCAAACGACTCCATTTAATACTGCATTCATAAAAATGTTACTAATTAAGACTTGCTCAGAGGGATAATTTTATGCAGCAAGACAGAAGATTTGAAATGTCACATCCTAATGCGGAATAGCGGCTATAATACATTCCACGCGATAAATTATTGAGGAAATAAGGACTCTTGAGTGTGTCATCCAGTTTCAGTTTCATTTGATTTCATTTCCACGATCAATAATTAAGACAGTGCAGCTCGGCGTGCATTTGCAAGCAGGCCAAAGTGCAAGGCACACATCCCCATATCGATGTGCTGTTCGACATCAAGGCTCGACTTTGCAAACTTGAAATGGCTTTTTTTAGAATAGCAGTGGCTTCCTCTGCGATGTGTCATCCGATGACATTCAGTGTTGTTCACTTGTCGCAGATTTGTCAAGATTTGCGTAAATCATCAACCACCACAGTCAAGGATTAGGAGCGTTCTTCTTCACCTCGTTCAGCATTCTGGACTCCGATTAACGCAAGGAGACGCCATTAGCCAATTCGGTTCACTTACTTTTTACACCCTGCACTGCTAATTTTTACAAACATAAAAACAGAATTGTTTGGGCGATATTAATTTAGTCAGAATGTCTTTGTTGTGGCTTTGATGGACACAGCCTGACATTTCATGACCACTGCATACAGTGCCGTTTTTTTTTCAACTTTAATTTGTCATTGACGTAACCTGAATGTACTGCCATCATTTTAGGCGGTTATCAACATCAAAGGCAGGTCACACTGTATACATGTGTTTTGTTCGTGTCGCATTGCAACTGCATGTGTAAAGCGATAATACACCAAAGAGCTAATCCGTCCTGATACAGGATTTATATGTGGCACATGCTTGACATTCCTCAGATATACAGGAGTTATCAAGTGCTCCAGTGCGTACAAGACAGGCAACACTTATAACCATAAGACAAGTACTTGGCCCTTGAAATACTTCTCATAGCCTTTGACAAAAAAGTGTCCCGCTATAGGAATAATTTGACATGTGATTCAATATTTCTATATATATTTTAAAGAGACAGTCTATGAGTGTCTGGTTCATGCTTTGACCTCAGCTTCACTTACTGTCAGAGATTTTCTCGGACAAAGTGAAAGAAATGACTCGGCACACAGGAAAATTGTCTTCAATATCGGCGGGAGCAGATCTCTGAGAGCGAACGACGGTAGTTGCTCCGATGATCACACACTCGAGCTCCCTTCCCGCCAATTCCGACTTTTATTGTAACATACAAGGAAAACACTGCCCCCGACATTTGCATACCGCACCCCCGGTCCGGCCCCTCGGTAGTGATTGGTTACCTGAGTTTAAGCTTTGAACCACCGGTACATTGGCGCCTTTCTGTCTGGTCTACACTGTATCAACATGTTGCAGACTTCGTGGACGACAAATGTCGCCTGGGCGCGACGGGTGTTCTCAACTCGTCTTTTGTTGTTCAACCGCTGTTCCGAAATTATTCATTCCCCTTTTGTGACCGAGTGTCGCCCTCTCCCCTGTGATTGCCCACCTGCATTGACGTGCTAATTGTGGACTTCAACAGCCCTCCGGCCAGGTGGCCGGCGCCTTTGTGCACAGGCATTTGGGGGTGCTAGATACGCACCCAAACGTTTAGATGTGCCCAAATTAAATGAAACTTTAAACATGATACAATTTTGCTCATAGATTCCTCTAACACTTACTCATTAAAAAAAATAAAAAATATCCGCAATGTCACCTCCATTATGTGTCAGTAGCATGTACCTCATCCCACAATGGGAATATTCTGGATTTTCCACGAGTCAATTGATGGATAACTGTATAAATTCAAAATTAACTGTATAAATGTTCCCCGTGAATAGAAAAAACAAGCGAAAGAGGCTGCTGAGAGGCTATCAATTAGACAAATGGAATCTGCTCTCAACGATTCTATTGGGAGCCATCAACTCAAAGAGGGCACAGGTAGGCAGGGTAAATGTCTTAGCTGGAATCATGAAACATGATAGAATGTTCCATGAACAGATTATAATATCCGTTGTGGGGGTGTAATCAATCTCCCTTCTTGTCGACATTGCTCACGAATACCTCAAGGGATGGAAGGTGGCCTGTGTGAGCTCCTCATCAAGGGGCGAATGAAGACCCAAAGAGGGATGCGGCGGTACTTGTTGGGTTGCATAGTCGGACACAGTACTCATGGGAGCTGTGTCACGTAATGGCAGTGTGTGTGGGTTTCACTTTATAGATACAATTTTAAAATAACCTACATGTGTCCACTGGAACTATAACAACAAATCATTGCCCCAAAAAATGGATGATTCCAAACGTTATGGTTAAAGTTGTTCATTTCAATCATGCTGGAAATTGAATACGGTTTCCGAAGCAAAACCTATCGGGCAAAGTTCCTGTCCCGTATCTAACAATGCCACATGAGGGTTTTGTTCAGCATGTTATCTACACAGCTGACACGAGTTCACTGAAGAAGAGACAACTTGTCGATTTGGTGGAACAACAGGCTGTATTTTGTCACCTGTGCTTTTTTTTCACTGGCCATGATAAAGGAAGCATAGAAAATTATGGTCGAGATGTGGGTATCCCACGGAATAATTATAAGAGGCTAACAGATTTGGGTTTTGCTGACAACGTGACATTGCTAGGGAATAGCATCACAGACCTACAATGACAATCCTACTTCAAGAATCCAAAGCAAAAGATGGACTCCGAATTGGTAGAGATAACACCAACGTAAAGCAAAGTGGCAGGAAAAGCCACAAACTGAGCCAAGTGGATTTCAAAGCTTAATTAGTAGAAGAAGTCAAACAGTGTAGGTATTTGCGTGTTCATTTCCCATTGAAGGCAGAGGAGAGAAGGCAGCACGTGAATCATAAGAGATCATCAAAAACCTTTTGCATCCCAACAAAAAGTGCAACTCTTCAACAGGATCATTTTAGCAATTGCATTTTATACCAGATTTGAGTAGGCAAGTAAGCAAAAGTAATGACTTGACTTGATTTTCTGGATTTTTTTTTTCCAACAGTAACTTGGGACTTGAAGGTTGAGACTTTCTCATGAACCTTGTGCATTTGTGACTTCACTCCCACCTCTGCAATCAAGTACATTTCCAATGAGGGAGATGAATGAATCCATTCGAGAGTGGGTACATGATAAGAAGAACATTTAGACAAACAAAATGAAGCACCACATCGTATTTTAACCTTTACATAAAGTCGGTCAAGGTCACTCACCATCCTTTCGTTGGTACATGATCTCCACCTTGCGTTCCTCTGAGCCCAGGAGGGCCTGTGCTACTTGGGTGATAGCGAAGCGGCTTGTGGACTGACCGTGCAGGAAGTCGCACATGCATGACTTCTGCATGACATCCGGCCTGGAGAAACCGGTCATCTCGCAGAATCCATCGTTGCAGTAGATGATGGCGCAATTTTGCACACAAGCGTTGGCGATAATGAATTTCTTATCTGTCAACAAAAAGTTGAAGTAAATTGTTAGTTTGATGCGTTGTCAAAACAACAGTGTTGTCCAACTCTGAATATGGAGCCCAAGTACCAACGCCTATAGGTTTTGGGATTGAAAATCAATGTTGCCATTGCAGAAAATAATAGTTGTACTGACACTGAAATGGGGACATTTAATTGTAAAATACAATCCAAATAAAATGGTATTCTTACAGTATTTCACTTGTTATGAAGACTTGTAAACTGAAACTTGCATCACACAGCTAACTAGGTGCTATATTAAGTGCACCTGGGTTCAGCTCCCACACCTGGTGGCAATCAGACAAGCCGAAGTTATTCAAGGAGGGCATTTCCTTCACTTTGTTTGGTTGGGTGGCTTCAGGGAGTAAACACTGTCGTTTGTCTCTTTGAATTTGTGTATACCTGTACTGTTGATTTTGGTTTGAAAGAGTTGAATTTGTGTCAAATTAAAGGTCAAGTTTCACCACTGTCTCACCCCTTTTATTGTAACTCCTAACTCCCCCGCAACTCAATTGTTTATCCATCATTTTGGTAGAATCGGTGAGTTGTAGATGTGATGCCCCAAACTAACTTTTAGATGCCGCATGTTTAGCTTTTTTTTTTTTTTTTGTGTGTGTGTTGGAGTTTAGTAATTTCCCAATCAATTATCCCATATGAGAATTTGTTCTTGGGATAGATGTAATGATTAAAAAAATGTTAAACTCATAGACTCGCTTCATAAAGTGAAGTATTTCATGATTGTGTTTCTAATCATTTTGGTCATTATTGTTGAGAGCTAACAAATACACCATTTAAAAATGATATACAGTACAGTATTTCATAAGAACCAATCAAAGTACAGTATGACAGATTTGTATGTAGCCAACACTTGGTTGGAGATCATCTGTAAAACTAGCAATTATAAAACAGTTGTGGTAATAATGATGATGATCACATTCATGTAAGGATGATTATGTATTTCCCAATAAAAAGTGCCAAATCGCAGCAGATCGAAGCTGTCTTAAAAAATAAATGGAAAAAAAATCACTAATACTTGCCAGGCTTACTAATACGGAATGAATCTTTGTACGGGTAGAATTTAAAAGAAATTATAAGATTTTTTTCTTGCACCTGTACCAGAGACAGGAGGTCTCCGTCCTTGGACAAAGAGCAATGAGACTCATGCTTCATGTTATTGTGAAATTAATTTTAGGGGCGCAGCATGCAACACAGCACAGGACACATATGTACTATACTCACTTTGTCCTTCGAATTTACGAATTATTACTCCGAGAAATGTATTATGTGGCGCCACGTGACCCCTCCGGATCGGCATGATTCCCTCTCCCCCCAACCCAAAAAAAAAACAAAAAAACCCCCCCAAAACAAAACAAAAAATCGTTCCTTTTGTCACCAGTCAGTCATGGTGGTCAGAAAATACGCCCCCCCTCCTCCCCCATGACGCACGCTCGACGAGCTTGACTGTTCGCGTACATGCGGGAGCCAAGCACAAGCAAAACGAATCGCTTCTCATTTCCGAGACGCTCTTTTGTGTCGACGCATAAGTGTACATGCAGACACAGAAGCGCGGTGCATTGTTGGTGTCAACGTGTGATTGGGAAGAGAGGATGCGCGGGTGGGGGGTGGGGTGTCAGTGAGGGGGGGGGGTGCTTTGTGGGATAAAAAGTGCTGACGGACGAAGGATAGGCGTATCTTCTGTCAAGATATTTTTAATGGAGATGTGTGCATAGCGTGCTTGACACATATAAATGGATGATTAAGCTTTAATCAACATTTCAGAACGAAGTGAAAGTGTTATTTGTTTTAAACCACTCACTTTTTCAATACATTTTGCTCCATTGCGGATACATTGGTACCTTGACTTCAGGGGCGGAGCTAGGTGGTGGCCAGGGGCGGTCACAACAACCCCCGCTCCCCCCCGGCCTCCAAGGAAAATGCTGATATCTGGGATTTTTATGTCGTTTACACATGGATGCAGAATTCTTAGACCACTAAGATGTGTTCCTGACCAAGGGAGGCAAGTCACTTCCGGGTTGAGTGAACGCTGGCGCGTCTGGCTGCCGCTGCTCACCCGCTATTATTCTTTTTTAGCGTTTGT
>NW_017805983.1:3677125-3686197 GCF_001891065.2 Hippocampus comes
TTGCCGGCGTCAACTATTTCGAGTCGCTAAATTCAGTTTAAATTCATCTCTCCTTTTATTATTTATAATTTTATCTGTGGTTTTATTGTTCTTGTTTTGATTGTAAAGTGTCCTTGAGTGTTTTGAAAGGCGCTTATAAATGTAATGTATTATTATTATTATTACTTGATCACAATTGATCTGATTATAAACTAAAAAATAATCTCATTCTGTCTTCAGTAAAGAAACTTTGATTCTTCATCATATCCTCCACATTCAATGCTTCATGAAATAAAATGCACACATGTACCAATTTTGCACACACACTCAAAATACAAGCAGGAAAAAACCTAAATTAAACTTCAATTAACTCTCATTGTATGCCAATAAAGCATGAGACTGTTGCTTAAAATTTGTAGTTAGGGATGCCTCAGGTTTGGTTTGGCTAATCCAGTGTTTTTCAAACCCTGTGCCGCGGCACAGGGTGAAAAGGGTGAAAACATATTGTCAGGTGTGCTGTGGGAAATTATCCAATATGTATGCATGTGCGGTCAATCGCCCGGCAGAGTGATCGCGTAGTACTCTTCCATACCAGTAGGGAGCAGCAGCAGCTAGCGAATTGCTTTGTGCTTCGAGACAAGCGAAGTTTCCGGCGCGAGGCGATACAATGACAGCTCTCTTTCATTTGGATTTACTTTTACCGGAGATGCAACGCCACCGACTCCGTTGTGCTTGCTATGTGCTGAAAAGCAGCTCTCCAACAGCACTAATGTCCCAAGTAAGCTTAAACTCCATCTCCTAATAAAACACCCTTCACTTCGAAACAACAATGCGGAGTATTTTGTTCGCCTGCGTGAACACGCGGAGAAACAAGCAACGTGCATGAGAAAAACCGCAAAGGGAAACGAGAGAGCCTTGAAAACAAGTTACCATGTCGCTGAACTTGTGGCTAAATCAAAAAAGTGGCAGAGCAATTAATACTTGTCTCCTGCAAAGCCATTGGTGAGATGAGATGTTCGGACCCAAAGTGGCTAAAGAAATAGCCTGACTGCTGTAAAAACTAAAAACAGAGAAAGACTGAGAGCTGTGGAGGAAGAGCTTAGTGTGTCTTTCATCAATTGCTGCCAGGATATCAGATCTGTGTTCATCCAAACCATTTATCACACTGAGTGAAAATAAATATGAAAGATGATAAAATATTGGATTGATGTTGATTTGATTCCTATTCAAGGTGTTTTAATAGAGCGTTATTTTTCAATGTTAAAAAAATGCTTATAATAACAATATAACACTTCATTGTTAAAATAAGCTTTTTTCACATTTTCAGCGAGTGGTGTGCCGCGGGATGTTTTCCAATGAAAGAAATGTGCCTTGGCTCGAAAAAGATTGAAAAACACTGGGCTAATCAAGTCAAGTCCGCTTTATTGTCAAATATGCTCTTTGTACAACGCCCAGCACAGATGACATTTCTTTCCTCTCAACCACAGTGCAAACATGCAGTGCATTGAAACCACACAGATAAAAATAAGGGCAGCGAAACTGAACTGCATAAAAAAAAGACATAAATATATGAATATAAACAAATAAAACAATAAATGGCAATCAACAGACAATCTTGGACTACTAATCTTGGTTATGCTGCCCTAGACCTAGACTGCTGGGGAAAATCGCTCATGTCCCAAAGTTTCTCTCCCCTTCTTCGCTCGATCTTTCTCACTTCACCATCCAAGTGTTTGCTCATTTCGGTTTCAGTTGGTCTTACATACAGTACATATGTAATGTATGATGACATGCTCAATGTGTAAAGGTGTGTTGTGAATTGGCGCAATAATAAATTAAATTGACTTGGCTGAACTTGCTTTCAAGTTAAAATCATTCATGCAGAAAAGGTTTAGTTCGGATGGCTGCTGGCAGAAAGTCAGGAAAAGACAACATCAAGGGCCGCTCTTCCTCACCTTTCCTTGTGTATGTTGTCGCTGTCTTTTGAGAGCTACATAGTTCGGCTTAGCACTCAAGGAAGCTTGGCATTAAGTAGTTGCTTTGTCTTGCCGGTCACACTGGCAGCTCAAACATCTGGCAAGTACAGCCCACAGATCCTTGTTCATGACCTGGGCTGTACTTTTCAAGCACTTTTTGAATTAGATTAGATTACTTATAGAGTGTGATCCTACTTTTTCCTTTCATCAAATAACACTTCCCTTGGGATGCATATGGACTTGGGAAATGCAAACTCACAGCCAACAGGTCAAAACTGCTCACATGTACGCTCGATAAAAAGTCTACACATTCCTGTTTAAATGCCGGGTTTTTATTTTATAAATAAAAACAATTTAAAAATATCAATCATTGGGACAGGAAGTAAAAAAATTAAAATAAACGGAGATAGTATAATTTCGGAAGTGCACACACACACACACACAATCTTATAACTGGGATGTGGCGGTTTTCAGAATTAGCCAATAATATTCAAACTTGTGTTAAATTATGAAATGTTTTTTCTTTCTAGGTTTTGTTCTAACGCTGATTCTGCTATTTCAAACTTTCATAATTCCTTCCGCCTGGTTTAAAGCCCCGGTTGAAGAAAAATTGCCGCAAAGCATGATGCTACCACCACCTTGCTTAATCGTCGCTCTGGTTTTCTTTTGCTGCTGAGGACTGCTGTATTTGCACCAAACATACCTTGTGAAATTAGAGCCACATTTAACACATTTTCTCCACTTGTTTTGGGGAAATGTTGTTATGGTCCAATTAGAGAATTTTTCAATATCAGACATTATCAATAGTCGAATTAATTACTTCCAGTATGTTGGTCCATCATGGTATTTTTTTTCTACATATTGGTGATTTATGTCAAATAAGGGTCAATTTAAGTTCTTTTTTTCTTTACTTTTTGCTTTCAGGTCTAATTAGTTATTGGATGTCAGCAGCAATCCTGCAGAACTTCTGGCCTTCAACTAATCGAAGAAACCCCATAGTGTCTCTCATGGTGATCCTTTTGTTTCGTTTCCATGCAAGCTCCACAGGCTTAAAGAATCCGGCAGCCACAGTTGCCATGGAAACTGCTGTATACTCTGACCATGAAGACTCAAAAGAAAACTGCACTGATTCTTTTTGACACTAACTTGTTTGGCCGTATTATATCTAATGTCACTCAGAATTGATTAGGGTCTTGTTCAGCTTTGGGGCAAAACATTTCATCTCTTGTCACACACTCGTCGAAAATCCACGCAGGCATGGAGAAAATATGAGAAATTTTACAACCGTAACGTCTGCACTTTTTTTTTTTTTTTGCAGGATATGATACAAAATATTCCCAGTGCCTGAGGACATGCTAAATTTGGACTATTACATGCAGAATCCATCTTTCCAATATCTTGACAGGACAATCAATTTAGTGGCTGTCTTACAAGGTTAATTAGCCCACCAATCAATAGGTTGTATTGACTTAAAGATAATGACGTTGAGAAAGAGTTCCAAATAAGAAATGTGCAAAAAGCTGATGCATTTTTAGATTCTGACACTCTGGATCTGCATTAGGATCATGTTGCAATAGAGCAAAGTTACTGTATCACCTACTGCACAATGAATTCCTTTACACTTGTAATCTAACATTCTAAATCATTGGTTAGTGTGAGTGGAGTGTATTTGTACTCATTTTTATTTCTGACAACTTTCCAATGCTACTCCATTACATTTCTTAGATGTTTTTACATTGACACATTACCCCAAAACATCTTCGTTATTCATGACCCCCCGCACCCCCCCAAAAAAAATAAAAATAAAAATGTAGTTGACGTAATGCCTGAAAAGCTAGCAAATAATAATTCTGCTGTATTGATGTAGTCAGGGTGGGAAGAGGTCATAAATTGAAGATGCAAGTAATAAGGCTGGCTTTTTAGGCGCACCGAGAGTGTGTCCCTGTCTCTGCGTCTTTCGGTTTCCAGTCATCTGGTTTGAGGCCAGCGGACGCCAGGGTCACCTGTTGCTAAAACAAATGAGTGACTACAGTTATTTGACATCTTGCAGATCTCTAACTAGAGCATAGAAAAAAAACTGCGTCACCATAAAACAATCAATTCTGAGCGTTTTTGTTTTTTTTTAAGCCCTGCAATACTTGAGTACATTAATCAGAAATAATACTGGAAGTCAGATACATTAACACTTACGCAATCAATATTCTAGATCAGTTGTATCAAACATACGGCCCGTGGGCTGGAACCGTTCCCCAAGGAGGTTCTATCAGGCCCGCAGGATAACAACAACATTGTTTTGATCAGAGAAGAAGACAACAGCTTTCTTGATCCTCTTCTTGATCGTGAGCGCTGTCTTCACCGCTTAAATCGCCGACACTTTTACCGGGAACGGGGGTGCACGGCCGGGCTTCGTCTGTGTCGCTGGCCCCCTCGTCACTGTCGACCGGGGTCGGATTCCGTGCATCTGGTAGCGAGCGTAGCGAGGCCACTCCCCCGCAAGCGAGCATTTGCTCTGGAGCAAATTTAACCCAGCTGCATTCACACGTGCACATTTGTTCCGGCGTAGTGTCGCAAACGAGCATTTGCTCTGGAGCAAATTTTTAAACCACCTCCCTGAGGTGGATCAAATTTGGTCCGGTATAAGCTCTTTAGTGGAGCTACGTCGGAGCAAATGTGCACGTGTGAACGCTCGACTGGATCTGTTTCGGCGCAGCGTCGGATCAAACGTTGCCGTGTGAACGGGGCTTCAGTCTGTCACTGAGACAGACCCAACACAGCACACGCTATCAAGGACATGTGAATACAGTACTTTATTCTTGACACATTTAATAGCACTCTCCTTAGTTTCTAAACTGTAGACAGGGATTAAATTGAGATTTTATATGCACATGTGTAAATGGTTTAAAAATTCCTTTATCAATCTCATTTAATCTTAAAATGCATTACTGTATTTTTCAATACCCTATTACTTGTTCAAGTTTTGTGCCTTTGTACTATCAGTGGGATCAGTTGCAAAGCATATCTGTGAATGATAAAAGTAAATTGCACATTTGTCTAAGGAAATCTAAGGTGCTTCATGAAATGTTTTGGAAACGATATGTTCATTAAATGTGAAAATGTTCCTAATGTTCTTGTGCTTCTTTAGACCAAAACAAAGGAAAGACATATTATTTTGGTTGTTTATAGCAGAGTAAGGTATCATTTTAATGGTCCAGCCCACTTGACATCTTCCGAGGCCATTATGTGGCCCACAATGTGAAATGAGTTTGCCACCCCTGTTCTAGATGATGACTAACCTCTCCCAATCTTACTTTGAGTTACGATACTTGTTTTTGAACGCTTTCAGGTACTTTACACAAGACTGTTGTTGAACTCGTTTGTTGTTTTTGGTCAATTATCTTGCTGCGATGAAGGACCCTTTGTATCATCGAGTCTGTCCTGGAAGAAACCATTCAAGTCTTGACCTTACCTCTATGTTGAGCGGGTAAATTTTGGGATCCTCCGAAGCAGATTCTGCCTGTCTTCCAATGTATATGTTTTGGCTATGATGCGCCAATTTACAAGAAAAACCATGTAAAAATCTTCCCTCTGCTGGCGATACTTTAAACACAAGCATGTGACAACATTACTGTTGAAGAGAAATAATCCGTTCACAGCATTACTACTAAAAATTAACGGTTTAGAGATGAGTTGATTCATCTTTTTAATAGCAACTCAGCAAAACCAAAATGTGTACATGTGGCAAACCCATTAACAACCCTGGCTAAACAGCTCCAAAGATGTCAGCCTCTTGATGTATCATTTCAACATACAGTACTTCCTTGACATGAATGACTACTTTATGACTGACCACAATTTTAGTATTTTAGGGCATTTCAGAAAGTGCACCAAAAAGAAGAGCCGATCTCCCAGCACTCTGGCCAAAAGGTGGGGTCGACCACACCTTGGATTCGTCAACAGTCAATCGCAGTGCATTTAAAAAAACAAACATTCGCACTTACATTCACACTTGTGGACAATTTACAGTCTGCAGTGACCCTTAAATGAATGTTTTTAGTATGTGGGTGGACCTATGAACATTTTCAAATCGTCATCTTCATTTTCGTATTAAATCGCCCATTGTTTTGGAATGTGGGAGGAAGCCAGAATACCTAAATATTTTGGGTTTTTTTTCTTAACGCGACAACCTGTGGGGAACATGTGGATTCCAAACAGGAAGGCCTCAAAATCTAATCATTTTTTATCATGACTTGTTCTGAGAAAGGAGCAATTACCAGCATGCTGTTCCCGCTTTCACCAAAGGAGGGCAGTATTTTTGCACATAAATGTCCAAATCCCTAACAGTGGCTTTCTTTGCAGCTTCAATAGCAGTTAGTTCGTTAACATGAAAAGTTAAGACTTAAATTATTCGTTCATTTGTATAACTATTTTTTTTTCCTTAGTTTTTTTTCATTTGGTAAATGATGTACATTTTAACTGGAATTTTAAAATACTCTAAGAAGTATGTTAAGATGTATTAGTCAATGCTTCTGTGGTGACATTTTAAATGCGCTGTACATATTGTTCATATAATTGTCGTTTATCTTTTTGTTTTCATCATAAAAGTAATGTTCTTTGGAGTTGTTGAATAAAAGAAAGCAAAAGTCATCCCTTTTCCCAGCACGTCCACTGGATTAACCTTCATATGTAGATTTCCTTTTCTGGGGTGTGGGAGTTTTTCGGAGGATCAATAATACCGCCATTACTAAGACTTTATTCTAATTACATGATGTAGATGCAAAAGTCATGAAAAATGAAGAGAGATTTCACCTGTTTTTCTGCTCTCCTTCCTGTCTCCAATCCTTGTTTTCACTGAAAGGGCCACCTGCGCCTGTCACGCATTGAATCTGTGCTGTGTGGTCCAAGGTTCCTCCTCTTCTTCATTTGATCCCACGTGTCAAAGCCAGCTTCAAGAACTCCCATTCCAAATAAAGTCTAAAAACAAAGCAGCTCAAGTATCACCGCCATTAAGAACAGGTTTTCTTTTGCCATAACATAACAGTGCCTTTGCCAAAACATGTCACATATACTGAAAAACAAATCAATTCGATTTAAAAAAGTGAGTGCACACATGAAAATCATGTTTCACCAACATAATTATTGCACAAAATGGAATCATAGTTATGTTGGTAGAAAATGATTTTATTCTGTGCATCCAATTTTCAGACATGTTTAATGTCAAACCAACAGGCTCTTTTTTTTGTACAATTTTGTCACTTTCAGTATATATTGAAATATAGGCGTTCTTTAGTGAGTTGAGGATTGAATAGCAAATATTTTCTTTTCACAACATAAGCTCACAATATTTTTTAGCATTTGAACGCTAACAAATAATCTCACTGCTCAAAATGTCAGAGAGAATTTCAATTTGGAATGTAAAGCTGCAAGAAAAAGGAAGAATTCTATCAGAATCACCTGGATTTCTGCATAAGGTTGGTGATATTTCTCAAGGTCAAAGCAATAAGCAAATCCTTTTTTAAAGTAAAAACCCACAATCAATTATACATTTCATTTAAACTTTGCTATATTGTGGAAGATGTATGAGGCACTTTTTGGCATTTTATAAAAGTGTTACATTAGATTATGCATCTTTGGCACACATAATTAGACAGGTGACTTGATCTAGTCCATTATACTGCAGTGACCTTTCTACTTGATATGGCCTTCCATATCTATGGCACTCTTGGCACACTTACTAGTTGAATCCAGTTCAGACTGTGGAGTCACACATTGTCATGAGCACGGCTAAAATAGCCTAAGGACGAGCTACTGTTTTGGATTCGACCATCTTCCATTCATGGCAGGCAGAAAAAGGCTCCATGGCCGTCGTGTGCTCAATGTTTTGGCATCCACTAATAAGTTTGACAGATAACATATAGTTTTATGATAAACTAATTGGATTTTTCAACAGGTTGAGCCTCCTTTGGCAGTAATAATAGCAACCAAAACTTTTCTTTACTTGCAGATGAGATTTGCACAAGAATCCAAATATGGGGTCAAGACTCTGATTGGGCCACTCCAGAAGGTGCATTTTCTTCTCGTGAAGACATTCAGTTGTTTTAATTGTATGCTCTGGTATTCTGCTGTGTCACCCACGTTTGAGTTTCAATTGGAAGACAGATGATATTAAGTTCTCCGGCAAAATATTTTGATTAAAATGTAATTTCCCCATCGATGTCAGCAATGTGTCTAGGCCCTGTGGAAGTAAAGCGGTCCCAAACCATTTCGATGAAAAATAATTAGCACAGAGAGCGTGCCGAGCTATTTACTCATTGTAAATAACCAGCTCTGAGAAGGGTGCAGACACATAACTCCTGTCAGTGGCTGTCATTCTGCCATGTAAGGAAGTAAATATGTTTACCAGGTTCAACAGACAGCCAACACGCTGCAACAACTTCCACAGTCCGGTCCTGCTGACAGTCAAAGGCTTTAAGACAGATTGATGAAAGCTTTTCCTGTGTCTGGCACACAGAGAAGATCATGTCAACCAGTCCTTGGTCTTCAGCTTCAACAACAAAAGGCTGAGGATAAATAAGACAAATGAGATGAAGCCCAAGAGACCGGGCCAAAGGACGAGATGATTTATACTCTGGCATTGAAAGCTTGTCAACTGTACCCAAACTTTACTTATTTTGTGAATCAGTTGGCGACTATAACAATGCACTCCAGAAAATCCTTGAGGCCCATACTCCTGTTAAATCACATGTGGTCACTTCATCAAAATCCACAAGACTTTCAACACGCATTTCACAAATACTGTACAGTAGACAGCCAGTGAGAAGCGCAGACTGTCTCCAGCCCACCACCCCCGGCCACTGGGCTGTCTTTCACAGTTTCTCATCACCATAGTTGCTTGTGGAGGCTCTCAGTCGTACAGGAAAGTTCCATCGTAGAAAGGGTTCTGTCAGTCGTCATCTGTACCTGTGGGTAAAAAACAAAAAACAAAAAACAAAAAAAAAAAACAAAAAAGGACGTTTCGCTTCTCTCACAGAAGCTTCGTCAGCGGTAGACAACCCTGAAGTCTCCGTGAAGACTCCGGGAAGTTGCTCTGCGCTAAAAAGCTGAGCGTGGCCTATTTGAG
>NW_017805983.1:3686869-3689369 GCF_001891065.2 Hippocampus comes
AAAACATAAAAAAAAAAAAAAAAAAAAAACAGGTCATGGTGGGAGTTTGTAGACACATTTCTTCCACTACATTAAACGCACCAATATTCGTGACTCGGCACCATTTGCAGAGCTTTGTTTTAATACTTTGTTTTTTTCTGGAGGGAATTAAACCTACATTTCGTGGAAAGTGTATATTGCAGAATATTTTCGGTTTTATAAAATGGAATTTGTCATGCGCGGGAGCCCTTTGCACTGGAAAAAAAAATCACAGCGAAACGTCCTTTTTTGTTTTTTTTTTTTTGTTTGTTTTTTGTTTTTTGTTTTTTACCCACAGGTACAGATGACGACTGACAGAACCCTTTCTACGATCATCACCATAGTGAGAGAGGATAAGGGCCTCATGTCCACCTACACATGTCCACAACTCTGTAAAACTGCATTTATTCATCTCACATAGCCATACGCAGCCTCCCTCTCTCACTCCAAGATGCTGAAAAGCTGGTCCACGTCTTTGTTTTTCCCAGGCTGCTGTATTATAACACACGCACGATTCAAAATCTCCAGCACATTCATTACTGTGCTGCCATGATCCCGTCGAGGATGTGGAAATATGAGCACATTGGGCAAATACTTTTAATTGGCTGCCTATGCACTTTCATTATGAACACATATGAGGTGTGTCAGAAGAGTTCTTCTCTGTCAGGAAGTGTTGGATGCTCAGGGCATTGTGAGCAGGCATGTGGTCATTGTGAAGTGGCATGCATGGTCAAGTTGCCCTGCCACATCACTTGCTTCCTCGAGCGCACTGAACAAAGCAAAATGCTGCAAGATCTTTTTGTGCCAAAGCGAAAGGGGAAAAAAATGTTTGTAGTTTGGATCTGAATTATTATCTCTAGGCACATCAGTACTGGAAACTTTCCTACACCTCATACTGTGTCTGCTTACCCAACACCGTTGGGCCAACAGTGCGCACATGGAAAAACTCACATCACAGTCCACATCAAGGCAAGGCACATTTTTTTCTATGAGCATTTCATACACAAGGCAAGAACATTCGGGGCAACATTAAAAGGCAAAATACAACATTTGAAAGCAAAAGAATTTAGGACATTTAAACGCAAAGGAATACAAATGAGTTGACGAAAATAGTTGCAAGATTGTACAGTGCAAAAACATGATTTTGGAAAAAAATTGTCAAAATGTTCTCAAAGATGTCAATTATCAGTGTGGGGAAAATGCATCGTTTTTAACCTGGAGCACCCGCGACTTACTTTAGTTCTGTTAGCAGTTTATTGCATTTGCGTGCAGCATAACAGCTAAATGCTGATGCCCCACATCTGCATTGAACTCTGGTCTTCACCAATTGACCCGAGTGTGCTGACCTCAGAACCCTGCTGGGTTTATATTGCATTAGCTTTTCTTCAGTGTATTCAGAACCTAAGCCATTCAATGATCTAAAGACCAGTGTCAGAATTTTAAAATGTATTCTACAGCTGACTGGGAGTTAGTATAACAATTATAGGACTGGAGTAATATGTTCTGATATTTATGTTCTGAATTAGCTGCAGCTGTTTGATGCTCTTCGGAGGGAGTCCAGTCAGAATACCATTAGTGTCACGTTGCGAGCGAAGCGGAAAGGAACACGCTTCATTCGCAACAAAATTGAAATATAGGATTCCCGAAACAGCAGACACCAACAAGAACTCCGTACGAAAATAATATTTATTAACAAAAACCGCACCGCCGAAAAGAGACAACAGAAAACGCTGGTCAAAACGAGTACCAGGAAAACATGCAAAAACCCAAGAACAAAAAACTCTCGCACCAAGGCAAGGGAGAAAAACAAGCTTGAATACGAATTACACACGACGAAATGACTACACTAAAAGAGCCGACGAATCTAACTCGCGCACTAAGTCTAATACGAAAGGCAAAAAACCGACGCACGGGCAAAGCAGTGGCATGGCAAGCAATAGTCAGAAAGACAGCCCTAATAAAGCAGGTGCTTAATGACAAATAGGTAGCAGGTGTGCAGCCGGCCAGATTGCACCGCCTGCCACCTGCTGTCGAAAACGGGACATGCCAATTACAATAGTCAAGTCTATTGGAGATAAAAGTGTGGAAAAGATTCTCCTGGTCTACTTTGAGCAGGCAACCCTTCAATCTGGATGCGTTTTTCAGCTGGTAAAAAGGCTGTTTTTAGTCATTGATTTGATACGATTCCTGAAAGTCACTTCCGAATCAATCAGCACTCCAAGGTTGCATGCTCAGTCTTGGTTTAGTTGAAGGAAATTTTGGTTCATCCAGTGATTAATTTGTTTTTTGGTTGTCTACATGCCCCTAGATAGACTGTTGACCAATCCAGAGTGCAATCTGCCATTGCTCTAAATCAACTGGGATAAGATCCACCTCCCGAAAGAGGATAAGTGGTACAGAATAGCAAATGGATGGATAATTAGCCAAACAGGTGAAACTAAGTGGCACAACATCAGGAGTGGTCAGTCAAGGAGTAATCACG
>NW_017805983.1:3694369-3699086 GCF_001891065.2 Hippocampus comes
TGATACAAAATGACGCAATTGCCCTGATAGGGAAGACAACATCTCTGACACCGCATTCTGGTTTCACTTCGCTTGCTTTTGCAAAGGCACTTTGGCTGCGGTGTGGCGTTTGCATGAGGCAGACGATGTTCGTGCACACGGAGCCTCTTTCGATGGCTGCTTCTTATTTTTGCGCGGATGAAAGTGTCCTGCTGATTTGAGAAACTCCTCTTCCTAGTTATGGTGGAAGATTTTCTTCCCCGAAAGGAATCTTTTCGGGTTAATTGTTTTGATCTCTCCAGTGCTACTGGTTCAAATGCACTCTCGACTAACTCCACGCTATTCCACAACTCCGCCCATGCATCCCTCGCCCTTTACTTGTTCTGCAGTATGATCTTGGCTGATTCCTTACACCCGCTGCCACCTGCTGGACACATTTTAAATAATTTACTATGCAGCCAAACCTGATCTGGAGTCAGAGGCTGCGTCAGACCCTTCTGCACTCTATGACGCAAAAAAAAAAAAAAAAAAAAAAAAAAAACATAAAAGACGTATAAATACGTCATGGGTAGGCGGCTGTAGCGGGTTTTCAAGATGTATTGATACATCATGGGGATTGAATGAGTTAATCCACACAAGAATTCATCGAAACTCATCATTAGAGTTGTCATTTTAGTAATGACCATACAAAAGATGGAAGTGAAAATTGAAGAAAATATAATTGGTCCTTTTTCAGTCATGAATGTGAGCTATTTTCACAGTATTTCTTGAAGACAGCAAGCTCATTGTCACACGGGAAGCAACCACTGGTATTAATTAAGAAACCGCTGCACCACTAAGAGCAAAGACATTTAACAAACTTCATTTGGTGACAGCGAAATTGCATGAGAAGGCCTTGATTTAACCAGCCGAGTCCAGTTTAGAGTCATGTAATATGGTGATGCCGTCAGTTGGCTTGTGGCTGAAAACCGATCAGCCTCGCCACTGATAGATATGAAATTGCATCAAGTCTAATTAGAATTTTAGTCATGCCGCATGAAATACAGGACTGTAATATAAAGATATTAAAAATTCAAGTGCATATAAATGTGTGTGCCTTCAAAATTAACAGCAGCTGGGCTTGACCTGTGTTCCAGCCAATGTGTAATCACACCATATTCAGATTTAAAAACTAGTTGGCTAATATGCACATTTCAAATTAGCAGAGAAATACTTGGTTCACCCTCCTCACCTCTTTATGATTCAATCATGTAACATTTAATTTTCTACATTAGACTGTACACATACTTTTCTACCACAGTAGCGTATATTGTCTTCTTTGCAGTTGAAACTCGGGGAGGGGAGGGGGGTGGTGGAAGATACTATTCAGTAAACCATCACTATTCACCTTATTATTGTAGAAGGAATATGCTGTATGAGAGCTAATGTGAACCCACACCGGAGATTTAAGGTCACTTCACCCTGTTGTGCAACTATAGGAAGAACAAGTGAGCTTCTTTTTTAACGGAATATCCCCTCTTTTTTATTTATGCATTTATTTTTAATGTTTGTATTTTTTGGGGTTGTACACACGGTTCGAACAATGGAAAGGGTTTCTTAGAAATACTGTTGAGCATCCAAACCCTGCCGTGAACTATTAAAAAAAAACAAACAGTTCAGTGTTACCTTTACAGTTCACTCTATTCCCTTATCCAGTTTGGAACTCTTGTCATTTGTACAGCAAATTAATTTTCCCAAAAAGAAATTAATTGAAATGCCATTAATCTGTTCCAACCACCTAAAAAAAAAACACCACTTTTTTTTTTTTGTTGCATGTTTTCAACATTGTTAACTAAAAATATAAAAACATCATGAAACACAATGAATGAGAATGTAGAGAAATAAACTGTTTTAAATGAGGGTAATGAAGATGAAAGTCACACCACACTTGGTAGTACCTCAACAAGGTGTGCCTTTAAGGGGGCGTGGCCAAGTACTATGGGGTTCCTCTTCATGTTCCTTGCAAATGTTTTCATTTTGTAATGTGTTTGACTGTTTAGCCCGTTTAATAATATGGCTGAAAGTATATTGGCGACTGTCATTCTCCCCCCCCCCCACACACACACACTTCACTTCACTTGAGTGGCAGTGTACGTGAAGCTTGCAAGGCAAATAAAGAACCAAGCAATGGCACAGATTTCAAACCTCATCAACTGGAGTGGTGGCAAATCAAGGTGCCTCTCTTGAGCTCCGCCCTTAAAGACGTTTAGAATCGCCGATACTAATACATTCAAATACAAAAGTACCACAAACTAAGAATGTTTAACATGAAAAATATTTCTTAATTCTAGAAACAAATGTTTTACAGATTTTATATATATATTTTTTCCCCCCACCGTCCACATATCACTGCTGTCTTGGGAGTCTTCTCATGTCTTGCATCATTTTATTCCATCATATCTACAGATTTTTTTTCCTTTTCTTGGTGGTTGTCTGTCATGATAAGCCCTGTTTTTCAAAAGGTTAAAAGTTCACCCCTGACAGCTATTTTTTCCACTGGCAAACCTGTTTTATATTTTAAGCTCTTAACTTTTTATGAATTTCCTTTGCTCAAATGTATGGCTTCAGTCGCTCCTGTGGCTCTCCCTTTTTTTTGTGTGTTGTGTTTTAAGTTCAAGGGCTGCAAAGAACACAGAGCATTAGAGATGTCGCTATTTGAGGATGTTGATCGCTGCCAAGTTCTGCTAATTTCAACAAAGCGCACCGTGCAGCCATCAGCCATCTGAAGGACGGCGCCGCACTCAAAGGCTTTTTTTTTCCCCGCCGATCTTGTCTTCGCACGCTGCCTGTCGAGCTATTAGCATTCAAAAGTTTTCATGGACATCACACAAGTAGATTCTGATTATCTCAAAGAGAAGTCAGTCCTTTAATAAAAGCCGTCAGTCTTTCAGCATACACAGTTTGTTTTCATAACCAGGGGTTATTTAATTTCCTTTTTCTTTTATTCTGTTAAATGAAGTATTTTGCAGAGCACAATGTGAATAATTGTCAGTGTCGTTGGAGTTTGGGTGACCTCTGAGTGAACATATTTCAAGGGCGACAACAGCGCTGCTCCGTACACTGCGCCTAGCGTGCTCGGAACACCACTTGTCAGAAAAATGAGAGGACCAACTTGCATCATGATGTGATTCAATGCGCATTCTTTCAATTTCAGTTACATTTTTATCCGATTAAAGAATGGATTTCAAACTCCGTTAATATATCTCTTTTTATACCCGATTTTGAACCGACTGAAGAGATACACAGGTACTTATATATATATATATATATATATATATATATATATATATATATACACAAAAAAAAAAAAAAAAAAAAAAGATATATATATCCTCCAACACAAGATTTGCCTATGAATAATTGTGGGCTTTACCGTACATAATTTCATAATGTATTCACTGAAAACTGGATTCAAAACAAAAGGTTTGAGTGTAAGCTATATATATATATATATATATCCAGTGTATGTATATACACATACATACACAAACACATATAAACCTCCCAAAGATAAACCTTTATAACGTCTTACTTTTACCTTTGTGGTATAAATCATGAGAAGGTGCTTCTTTTTTCAAATATAAATGGAGGGAATTGAACCCACACTGCCTGCACCCAAGTCAGGCAAATGTACAACTACACCATCACTGGCGACTACAGTATTGACCTTCAAAGACCATATGAAGCAGTTATGTAAAGCATCAGCGTACAGCCGCCACAATATCTCAAGACTCCGTCCTACTCTATCCCTCCCAATAGCAAAAAAAAATGTCGTCCATGCCTTCGTTTCCTGAACGACTGGAACGGGCTCTTCATCGGCATACCTGGCAAGCCCATCCAGAAGCCGCAATCTATCCATATCAGCCCCATCCTCCAATCACCGCACTGGCCACTTGTTTCCTCGTGGATCAATGACAAAATTCTGTTACTCCCCAATAAATGCACCCAAGGACCCGCAGCGACCGTCCTCCGAGAACCCACCACGCCCCAACTTCCAGTGTTGTGTCCAAGGACCGGCAACCCGAGGCCAAGGCCAAGGCCAAGGACTTGCCTCCGAGGCCAAGGCCAAGGCCAAGGCCAAGGACTTGAGAAATTTTCCGAGGCCAAGGCCAAGGACCAAGGACTTGCTTCCGAGGCCAAGGCCAAGGACCAAGGACTGATTTTGAAACTGAGGCATTGGCCAAGGACATGTATAGAACAATGCTATCATACCACTTGGCAGGTCCTCATGATTTGCAACACCCCTCCATCATAACCCTTTGCACTCCCTAACGCTTGAATGAAGTGTTTTTATTCAAAGAGTAGAACAGTCAGGGTACATGTTATTTATACTGAGAAAAAGAAATAAAATCATATGATATACATTTATGAATGAATGTTTTAGTGCAGTAGTTTCTTAATATGAAGTAAATCAACACTCAACAGGCATCACATAGCACGGAACACAAGTTGAGAAATGACTTTGCATAGAAGTCAATCACTGACTGCAGAAAAAGCGGTAATCTCTCTCGGTGCATTTTACAGTTTACCGGCAGCGAGTCCCAGGGACTCACTGATCAGAAAAGTATGAGTCCCATTATGCATTGAGAGAGTCCCAAATTTCGAATTCCGAAATGGTCTACTTATTCAATTGCATATGATAATAACACAAACAACAACATATACATACAATTATAAACAAATGCTGCAAAAATTTAAA
>NW_017805983.1:3700032-3755856 GCF_001891065.2 Hippocampus comes
AATTAAATCAACCATGATTTTAAACTATGTATTATCAATATTCATTATTCCAAACACGAAAAAGCATTCAGCAACCATGACTGGAATCGAGCAAAAGGACTCCAAATCCCAACGGCCAAACCCGGAAGTGAATTGCCGGCATTATTGACTCCAGCTGTTAACGCAAATTACTTGGTTCAAACAAACATTCTAGTGCCACCGCACAAACGTGACGACTGTGCAAAAATAACTACATAAAAGACACCACTGTTACAGAAAGACTTTACACGCTATTTAAACTGCCGATCGCGAACGGAACAAACCGTGATTGAAACTAACTGTGATACCGCTCTTTATTCGTTGCGCTAACTGTTACCTGTCAGTGGCAGACCCGCCCCTTTTAAAGCGCCAGCTCAATCTATCAATGTTGGTTTCCTGGATGGAATAAGTTTGATTCCTTCGTGATTTTTGCGCTACTCGGACCCACTTTATATCTGAGGACAAGGGATTCGAGGCTCTCATCCCTCATTGTGTCCGAGGACCAGCAATCCGAGGCCAAGGCCAAGGGCCAAGGACTTGACTCCCTGGGCCAAGGCCAAGGCCAAGGACTTGACTCCTGAGGCCAAGACCAAGGACCAAGGACCGACCTTCGGTCCTCGAGCCGGTCCTCGAGGCCAAGGGCCGGCACGAGGAACACATCACTGCCAACTTCCAAGCTCTCCACCATGGGAGAGTGAGCTTTTTGTGCAGCCGCAGCACGACTCGGGAATCGCCTTCCAACCTGGCTGAGGGCTACCCAGACCCTGGACTCTTTTAAAAACAATTTGTTATGATGAATATGATTTTAATCCTGTTGTTTTGTTGCTTTTTCCTATTCAGGTCCTGTTTTTCATTGCTTAACTTTTTCAGTCAGTAGCATTTTGAGATCGTGCTGATGAAAAGTGCATCATTCATTAAATATTATTAATTATTGTTATTTATTTTGCATTTTACCTTTTAGCTTTAGCTTTCTAAGGCTTTAAAAAAAACCCTAATGAAACCATATTTGATTTTGCGAAAGGTTCAATGGAGAGTAGGTGACCTACAGCAAGCCAGGAGCTGTTATTTATGGTCAGATGAATACTTATCGTGACGCTAATCCTTCCCTGTTGTCCTTGCATCTATAAATTCTCTTTGTTTGGCTCATTTTTATTCCTCTCTTCGCTCGCCGTCCCTCTTGTCTCGCTCTATCAAATTCCGTGTCACTCCCCCTCTCCTTACATTCCCTCTCCATCTGCCTCGACGTTTCAAAAGACTGAATTACTCAAAGCTGTCACTAGGCCCTGGCAAAGAATTCATTTTTGTGGGTCAAGTGTTTCAAACTGTCATCGTTGACAGGAACCATCTCATACAATAACTACATGGATGGACCTTGACTTTTGAGTGCTTTCGTTTTAGCCCCTCCCCCACCTTCCTTCTCCTCTTCCTCGCGTGTACGTATACTCAAAAAATCTCGGCCATTGTGGAATACGAGTCAGCAACGACTGGGTGCCTGTGGCCAAGGAAAATACCGTCGCGGTAGATTCGACGAAATCACAAGCAAATGTTCAATATGACTGGAATGAGCATAAATAAAATGTGTGTGACATCACTGGAATTCAGACACATTTTGAGTAAGGCCTTTAAATGCAAGCCATTTGCCAAAAAAAAAGAGAATGAAATATTTGAATAGCAAGATGATACAAAGAAGGCCAAAAACAGGAAGTGGGGTGGGGAGGATCGTTGAATGACAATGGCCATGCCTTTACGGAGTGCTTCCAAACAAATGTTGAGCCCTCTCATCTCAGAATAATTTGTCATGCCCCAACAATGAGCGCAATGAGCTTTAATTTGTTCTGTGATCAAGCTCGGCATGAAGTGAAATCGTTTCTCAATGAAATGAATGGAAATGCCATTGATTGATGATATAAACACGTTAGAAAATAAAACAAAAACAAAAATGGAAGAAATGGAGGAGGAAGATTACATGCCCAGAAGGTTAAAAGGGCATTCTAAAATGTCCTTAGGTGTGATTGTGAGCGCGAATGGTTGTTTGTCTATTTGTGCCCTGCGATTGGCTGCCAACCGGTTCAGGGTGACCCCCGCCTACTGCCTTCGTTTAAAGTCTGCACATAGAAGCTCAAGTCTGAGGTGTGAACCTGAACCCCCATGAAAACAGGCGATGAAAGTCACATTGACTTTTCCCATTTGAATTATTTGCAAGTCCTTATAGCAGGATTGAACTGACAAACAAGCAAATGAATTTTCACCTTAACCTTTGCGAGGCGGGCGGACCAGCGTAGCGGCCTTTCGTTCATCTGATCGATAGTGCTCTTTTGGCTCGGACCGAATAGATTCCCATACAAATTCCGCACAATCAATTGACATTCACAAGGATTCCAAAGAGCGGCTTTTTTCCCACAGAACTTCATAATTGCATGATAAGATGAGGGAATTACAAATCAGGAACTTAATGATAGATAGTATTGTGCAGAATGGCATCTCAGTATCATCAGTGGGTGTTAATGGGAGTTTTTTTTTTCTTTTTTGATGATGATGGCTTTTTCATAATGTCAAAACAGTTTGTTGCATTATGAAAAAGCCTTTGCTGCAATTTAAAATCAAAGTCGAATCGTCACATGGCAATAAATATAGAACATGCGACGGGAACACGTCGCTTGGGTTGCACATCCAGTGCGAGAACCAGGCCAGGTAAATCAAAGTAGGAAACACTTTTCTTCTTTATTCCATTGTAACAAGTTATCAAAACAAAGTTACTGTAAGAAATTGAGTGTAAAAATCCTTTTTTAATTGTGTACTTAAGTACTTTTCTTGACTTAAGAGACTGTGGTTTCACCAGAGTATTTTTATACACACGTATTTGTACTTATACTCAAGTACAACGCGTGAGTATTTTACCACTTCAGCAGTGAGCAAGCCACACAAAAATAAAATATTACATGGACTTTTTTTTTCTCCGCGTGCTACAGAAAGTCGCAAATTCTTGACTCTTTCACTGAATAATGGCAAGTAGGTTCAAAAACACAAAGTTGTGTGCGTGTGCGGGTGTGTTGGAACAGCCAAGTCAAACTTAAGACCTAAGTCCCATTGAGCACGTGCAGCAAGGCAGCGGCTGCTCACCGACGCTCTCCATCCAATCGGACTTAGTTTGAACTATTTTGCGAAGAGTAATCGAGAAATATTTGGGTCAGATTATCCCTTCCAAACTACAGTTATAGAAGCTCCGATTTAGACAATGAGTCACCATAGGGTGGCAACAACCTTCACCACAAATTAAGAGGGGGGTTGCGGGGTGGTATTTTAAAGCTACACGTGACTATCTTGATTAAATGCATGTGCTAAATGGGATCAATTAATTATCTGTGACTAATTAATCGAGCCGGAAACAATAGCGGCAATTGAGTAGTCCCGGTCGGATATAGAACACCCCTGCAGGAGGAGCAAATGCAAACACAGCTGGCTAATTGAAATGATCTCGAGACGCCTAATTGAGTCCAACTATGCGGCAAGAATTTTTCCTTTATCAGGCCCCGCATCTGTGACAATGTCGAGTATACAGTCACATTTCATACTAAGGGAAATAACTCACAGGTCTGGTAAAAGGATGATGCAGAGTCAAAACAGGGATTTGGGTACTGCTTTATGTTCTTGGGAGGAGGACAAAGATGATGAAGAAAAACTGGCTGGTGTTTCCACCAACTTGGTGGATCGCAACAGGCCAGGGTTCAGGTCAATCTGAAAGACCATGTCAAGGGAATTCAGAGATTTGTTTGCAAATACATTCTCCATGTTTGACTCGATCCAGCCCTGCAGTGAACACCAGCCGAATCCCATCCCCGCATTTCGAACCAACAAGTGCAAACTGGACAGAGATGGCCATCTTCAAAACGCTTACGTGAGGATCATTAAAGTGACGTGAGCAGAAAGTGAAAGAAGGCATTTTTGCTGCATGCCAAATGCAATTATCTTTGTTCTCCCCAGTGCTTTGAGGGGAAACTGTTGCTGTTTTTGTTCGCAGTAGTTCATTTGTATCTCTGTATATTTAGAAAAAAAGCTCTACAGAGTATAAAACGACACATTACCAGATGTGGCACCAATTATTTTATTTTATTTTATTTTTTTTTACACCCTCCCTTCTCATTCTCCCCACCCCCACCTCTTTTTTTTTTTTTTTTTTTTTTAAGTGTAGGCCATGGGCCACTGAAAAATGGATGGCGGGCCGTATTTTGGACACCCCTGCTGTAGACAATGGACCAAGCACAACCATCTGGTGTGGAGAGTTCGATCATAACACCCCCCAAAAGGTCAATAGATTTCACTTTTTTTTTTTGGGGGGGGGGGTTAATTGCTGGAAGGGGTCCGAAAAGTGGTTACGTACATCACAATGTCGTTAAGTTGGCAACACAAGAGTGGCCCTTTCTTTGTCAGATTGCCCAAGCTCCGCTTCCCGTTGTCAAGGTAACGAAAGCCGCATTTGGCATTGGACGAGCTATACAATGGGTGCGGTGAGAAGCGGAAGGTTACGCATGTCATATTGGCGGGGAAATAACTTTCAAAGCCTTTCTGGGCGCGGTATCACACAATTCTTCCATTACTGCGTGATTAACCGTTCAAATGTTTGGCACTCGCGGCACTCGGAACGTTCTCGTTTGACCTGATCTCTCATTGGCATTTGATGGATCATCTTCATGTTGAATAGGATTCTTCCTGGGTTATTATTCTCACGGCAGGGTGATGTTCAAGAAACAGAGTAGGCTCAGTGGAGTGTTTCGGTGTCACTCGCCACCTCCATCCATCAGTGGATGAAAAACAACCTGTCTTGTCACAGGAGGGTACCTTCAGGAACACTCTTTTGTTGGTGTGTGTGTGTCTGTGTGTGTTTGTCAGGATGGCAACGCTTCCCACAGTGTTCACAGTCACTCTGGGACGGGCTGCCGCGTTAGCACAACGACTGACATGACAGGGAGCTTGCTTGTCTTCTGGAAGGGTTCTGACTGAGTGGGTGTCACGAACCTTTCCCTCCTTGTGATTCATTTTCCATTTCTTTTTTTTTTGTATCGACTGTGTCTTGTCAGCAGCGTTGGAAGTTTACTTCACTGTGTGATTTGACTCTAATAAATGGGAGTGGCATATTCTTTTTTTAAAGTTGAGCTGTTAAGAGGCAGAGGTAGTTCAGATCAGGCCTGCAACCAAGAATGATTGGAATGATTAATTATTATTATTACACCAGTCACTGAATTAGCTTTCAGTGAATGGTTTAGTTTGTATGATGTCATAAAATTGGCGGTTGTTCTTTTCCAAAGTTAAAGTGGGTGTGAGCAAATCTTACTTGCGGTCAAAAAAAATCTTACTTGCGGCCAAAGGTCCGCTTTCATGGAGGACTACAGAAATCCGAGCTTGTTGACTGTTGAGAGAGTGAGAGTTGAAGGTTTTGGACAATATGAAATCAAATGAGGTCTCCCAAATGATTCAACATGAACTGAGCTAAATGATTAGTCGTTGACGTTTTTATTGTCATACCCATTAAAATGTGACCAATTGTCTTATAAAGTGGACGATTCGTGATTACTGGATTAAACGTATGCCTTTACATTTAAAAAAAAAATGTATTCAATGTAATTACAGACTTATAATGATAATATCTTGTTTCAGTGCGAGGATAAGAAAGAGGACCGTGTTTCGTTCCCTCAGTGTCATTATTTTATTTCGCTGTAAGTTAAAGCAAGAAACCGCCAGTTACATGAGGCGGATGCAAGTGTGGATGTGACCTCGCCTAAGGCTAAATTGGCAGACGCAGCCATCAGGTAGCATTTGAGCGAACATTGTTCCCATGACAGTGAGTCACAATCCCGTCTAGTGAGGCTTCTTGTCAGTGCTTCACCATCATTTGCAGTCCCTCTTCTTGAAACATTCTCATTGATGTATGTTCTCTTTGAAAGAGCTTACAATGGCACTAAACGGATAATACACTGAAAAATATGGCGTGTTGAAGTTACTCCATTGTATTTGGTCAAGCGGTTGCACAGAATCAATTTAATTTTGAAAGTACTGTAGAGGTGCTTAAAAAATGCATCTGGATCCAGACTTTATTTCGTGCAACCTCTTGATGAAATAAAACTGCAAATTCAACAGACACTTTTTACAGTGTATGCAAAATTAAGTGCACGTTAAAATAGACAACGGGTCCCCGGTCAGGTCACTGTTATTTAGATTGCAGTAATTGAGGATATCGCTGAAGCACATTACCTGCAGATCAGGACGAGAACCGATAGAACTCCCTCAGAGGAAGACACTTCGACCAAAAGCGAGATTTGGCGTGAGGCGCTTGTCTGCCGAAACTTGTTGAGTTGAGATGAACAGACTGGAAGGGTACTGGAAGGCAGAGAGAGAAAAACAGGATCGATGGATTGGGGAGGTGGGAGAAAATTATAACGTAGTCATGCAGACAGAAACGAAGAACTATAGTTTACATCGACTCCTACTACTTCTGTAAGTGACTCAGTAGGGTGCTGTCATATTTCTCATTTTTTGGTCGAGAATAAAGTCCACATGCCTGTGAGTCTTGCTTCATGTTTTGCATTTTGTGTTCAAATTGACATTGCTTAATTAGAGGGTGATAACGTTGTGAGGCTAATGCTGCTTGTTAGCCCATCTATGGTGTTTTGCATTGCGTTAATATTAAGCTTCATGTACTTTAGGCAAAGCTATGGCGTTCTTCTGAATACACAACATTTCATTCTGTATTTTATGTTGGATGAACTTCAACCGGGAATGGCGAGAAACAGCTTGAAGGCTCTTTCTTGAAAAATTGTTTACTAACTCCTGCCATTGGCTGGCGACCACTCTCGGCTCTCTCTCGCCTCTTGCCCAAAGTCAGCCGTGATCGGCAAAACAAAAAACAGCTGTCCCAATGACTTCTCTCATCTCAAAAAAACGTGTAAGTCATGTGACGGGCACATCAAGGCACCACTGTGACACTATTAACATACATAATTTTATGGAAATTTTCAGTCATGATTGAGATTCAAGTAAATTCTTTGGTAGGATAACTTAGTAAAACACCGTTTAGAGCAGCGGTGTCAAACTCATTTTTTGTCTCGGGCCACTTCGGAGTTACGGCTTCCCTCGGAGGACCGGTGCAAAATCTCAACGTTATTTATTACCCATGACAATTTGACATTTCGGTCCAGATTTCAGCAAGAATCATGAAAGTTGACACACATGATTTGCTCCCGGGGGCCACATAAAATGACGTAGGGGGCCAGATCTGGCCCCCGGGCCTTGACTTTGAAACATGTGGTTTAGAGTGTGAGGGTTGGGTGGCTTGATGGAGGGCGAAACATCATACACCTGACAATGGCCTGATTATGGTGGGCTTTTGGAGAAGTCCAATGGCTCTGAATCAGGTTTTGGTTCCAAGAATAGAGTCGGATTGGGAGTGACTGAATCTGGCATGTGCTGCAGGGATCAAAATCGACCGCTGCCAGTCGGATGGGCCCCGGGGCGAAAGCCACATGCCATGTTTAGGACTTGGAGAATCGGGGTGGGAGGTTCAGGCTATTTGAGGGGAGGAGGAGGGATGGGTTGGGAAAGACGGGGGGCCGACTGATGAGAGAGGACAACGTCCACTCTCCTCGATAGGTTTACCAGTTCATATGGGTGACAACAATATAATTGGACCACTGGCTTTTATTTTGAGTCCACCCTGGTATGAGGAAAACAGAATCACTGGAGTTGCCACGGCAACAGCTTCATGTACTTTCTCAGTGGTCTATGGAACATTTTTTTAACAGTTTTTTTAAATCGGAGATGAAACTTTAAGATTCATTTTCTTGCGCTGACTTTGAATCTGCCCTCATTTTCTTTCGCTAGCACATCAGGTTTTTATAATGATAATAGAACAACAATATAATATGTAACGTCGTCATATCTTTAGTAATATTTATTAAGGACTAGGTTAGCAACAGGTGGATTTTTTTTTTTAAATCTGAAACATCATGGCCGTAACTCACAACACATGGTAAAATCCGTATTGCACAAGCTTTTATAGGTCAAACCTAAAAAAAAAAAATAAAAAAAAATCGGGGTGGAAGGCGGTCTTCAAGTGCCCATTTAACAGGCGTGACCTGTCAGAGCCCTGGCTAACTTTATAGGAGGTCTAATTTACTGATGTGTACATAAGTTTTTAGTACCTACTCAAAAAAACGCCCCAAAAGATGACAAATCTTTTGCCATTTAGTTTGCAGGAATCACAAAACGGCTACTGTATACGCTATAGGGATATCATGTATAAGAATCTGTTTTATTGGATGATCAGGACTCGCAGATGGCTTCTTGTCATAATCGTCAAATCAGAAAGGAAGAACAAAGTTCTCTTGAGAGAGGCGTATTGTGCCCCTGATGAAACAAAGCCGAGGCACTTAGAATGTCTTCTCCTCGTTAAGTTTCCCACTTAGGAGTAAGACAACGTTTGCTGCAAAACAACGGGTAGGTCAAGAGCATCAAGAATAGATGTTGATTCCAATTATGTGGAATGCATTGGACAAGATGCACTAATGATGCCGTCGTCAGGAGAGTAAAAAAAAAAAAAAAATAGAGTAAAGGTGTTTATGTGCACACTTTAAACGAAGTCAAAAGCAAAAATTTCCATGAAGGCTGATACGACTTCAAATGACAATGGGGGGGGAGGGGGGACAGTTCTGGCTTCCGCACAGCAAGTGTTTTTGTGTATTTATCTGTGCTACGAGTCCATCAAGGTATAAAGATGAGAGGAAAAGTCATAATGAGACTGCAGCTCTACTACAATGAAGACTCGCATAGTTAAGAAAAAAAAAAAAGTGAAATGTTTTCAATTAATGATGCAGGTGACCGAGTATTTGGGTACTGTGAGATGGGGATTAACCACACGTGAGAGCTCCAAAGTTCAGTCCCCCACAGCACGTCCCCCAATTCATCTGGAGCAGGCTGCAATGGCGCAAAATGAGCAGACTGGTGGGAAGATGCTGCAGCCAATTAGTGCATCCTCAACCGTTTTGTCACACTTAAAGAAAGGGGATGGAAGAAAACAAGGAAATAAGGAATGAAATAAAAAGGAAGCAAAGGCAGGTGGCAAAGGAGGGATGACTGGAAAGAAAATAGGAAGGAAACTCTCGGACTCACAACAGAAGGACTCAAGAACACGACTCAGACGAGATCTACCTTCCAAGACGAAGATCTACTTTTCAACCTCCCCTGATCGAGTCATTACTGCACATGCACGCACACACGTATGCACACGGGCACGGCACGCACGTACACACACGATGATGAGCAACAGCCAAAATGAACCCTAACATGAACGAAACCGAAAAATAAACGACTTTGTACAGATACAAGACAAGTTTGCGTTTGTAAGAAAGGAATCGCTGCCTACCTTAGTGGGAGATCTGACAGGCAGGGACGCACTTTTGGAGTGCGTTCAGTGCAGAAACATCACCATCAAGTAACTAACAAGTACACACACACACACACACACACACACACACACACACACACACACACACACACACACACACACACACACCTGGTTTAAAGCTCTACATTATTTAATTATTAGTTCCTTTTTTTAGTTAATTTTTAAAAATATTCAGTGCTATTTTTTATTTTGGGAAAAACAAGTTATCGTGAGCTTTTCTGGGCATATGACCAATATGACAGACAGTCTATCGAGTGTTGGATAATCCACGTTGATCATTATAAAGTAAAATGATTTCTTGAAATAAAACATCAAATTTTGAACGCTAACTAAAAAAAAAAAAAAAAAATCTGTTAAGCGTACTGTAATATAAGTATCACTTTCAGGTACCTCAGACAAGCCTGATAAAATGTCAAAGAAATCTGGTGGGAGAAATACAAATGATTTAGGTTGGTGTGTTTACCAATGTGACGAAGATGAACTGGCACATTCACGTGAGAGCACAGAGACTAAATCCAAAAAGAAAGAGAATGCAATCAAGCACAGGTGGAACCATGGCTACCAACAAATCTAGTCATTTCATGACTTTTTTTTTAAATTACTGGTAGGAATAGAAAGGAAGACAATTGTAGGGGCCATGTTTTGCTAAATTAACTTTTTAATTCCTCTTATAAAAATAGTTTGGCCTATGGAGAGCCAGGCTACCAACAAGGGTGAAATTTAAAAAAAAAACAAGCACCGTAAATGGTTTTGTCAGTCTATTTCTGAAATCTTTTGGTGTGTCTGGCCACACCAAATTTCTCCACCCATGACATGACCAGCTAGGCTAGCCAAAGATTCAGAGCCTGGTGATTGATTGGACTACACGGCAGCAAAGCGCATCATACAGAAACACCCAACTATGACACCCGTTCCACCAAAACCCAAAATGTAAATAGGACGGCGCTGAATATTTTGGGATGCACAGATTAGCAGTCGCTGGCAGCATTAGCTTCTGAGATGCGGTACATATCTGATTACTTCGTGAAATTGTCAACACACTGGTGGGGAATATTTGTCTTTGTGTCTAGAAAAAGTAAACTTCTGCCTCCTTGATTTAAAATGTTTTTGCCTTTACACTTGCTCCTTTTTAGCCCATATGCTAGAAAAAAATGAACTCCACGACTCGGCAGGAATTCTATCATCAAGCTTACCCTTATGATCCTTTATATTTTTTCAAAATTTTTCAATGATTCAGCTGTAATGAAGCGCGTTACCTAAAGCAATGCAACACGGCAAGTTATTTGACCAGAAAAAGATATCCAAGGTTATCTTTTCAAATGTGTTTAGTTTGATAACAATGTATTTTCTTTACCAACCAATTAGCATTGCAACTTACGAAGGGAGTATGTACTCTTAGCACTGATTGGCAACCTTGACACGGGCAACTCCATTACTGGTCTTAAGAGTAATCCAAATATTTTAATTAGTAGTAACAAATGATGACATCGCTGTGCAATCAGGAGATGTATTGCTTTTGACAAATTTGACGATTTAAGAGTGAGGACTGAAAGAAAAAAAAAAAAACTACCAGTAAATGTGCCCAGTGGAGTGCGAAGAAGGTCCGCTGGAAAGCTGATCTTTGACCTCTAACGCTGGCATTTTGGATGACGTCTTCTGACATTTAAAATTCTAAATTGTGCCCATTACGTACTGCAAAGAATAGAGGCACTTCTCTTCTCCTGGTTTTCTCATCATCTATTTATCAAAGCACCAAGCAGGAATACAGAGCTATCTTAAACATTACACCCCCAGCGTCCATTTTGGTATTTGTATATATATTTTTTTAAATTTATCAATTGTTTTTCTTACCTTCAACAAAAAGCTACTGGCTATGTGGTGAAAGACAATCACATTCGGCACCTAAAATCGAATGACATTCAATGCAAACTACAACGCAAATTTGGTTTTTACAAGGGACAGGCGTTTTTTTTTTTTTTTGATAGTATTCCAAAAATTGTCATTTGTTATTTTAACCTCCTGACTTCTAGCTACATGGGAGAAATAGTGATGTGCCACGCCCGACCAAAAGATATACGGTACAGCGTAGGTAATGCTACATCACTCGTAATGTGGAGTTGCATTTCTCGGATGAAAGCATACTGAAAGTACACTGTGCTTGGCAAATGTGTTTATTACAAGTGATTGGGATTACACACATTTCGCATTGTTTACACTTGAAGGCTTTGGTTCGGTAAAACTGCAGTATGCATCTCTGCATAAAAATTAAGTCTTTACAGCTGCCGATCATTTTTGCTAAAAATGACAACCTCCTCAAAACCATAGATACCCATGTTGAGATATCATGTACTGTATGGATACAAACACAGCTCTTCAACTGGATTTTAGTCTAAGATTTTGAATGACGTGGATGACAAGGCAATAAAATACTGTACAACAGCATACAAGATTAACTCGCAAGATCAGCTGTCTTTTAATGACATTTGCTGCCTTTGATTATATTAAAATACATTGAGTGGCAACAAGAAGGGCAGTATGAGAAAACTCATAAGTGCACCTTTGGATTTGCATGTATTTACAGTGCAACAAACACGACACACACTGGTTAAAAGTTAAGCAAGTGTGTTGTGAAAATACCAGAAAATTCAACACACTCAAAAACAAAAAAGTGAACCAAAAAAAAAAATGGTCAAAAGGTGCTCAGGTATTTACACATTCATCAAAGTAGCCCACAAATGATTGGGTTGATTATACATACAACTGTATGTACCAGTATGTCTCTGTGCAATCATCAGTTGAATGCAAATTGGCTACTCGGATGAGAAGTTAAAAGTACAGTCATCTGAGGAAGACTGCACCAAATGACATGGTGGTACTATTCATACCATTTATCATCACTTTTTTTTTTTTTTTTTTTACTTCTCAATGCATTTTATCCTAAATCTGCTAGCCCTCACATTTCAAAAGAATCACTGTGTAACGTAAACACCATGAGGGTTTCCATAGCATTGAGGTAGAAAGAAAGTTGGCTGTTTTTTTTGTTTGTTTGTTTTAACCATTCCCCTAGTAGAAGAATTTGGGGATTTTGTTTCTTTATTCCGCTCTTATGGATCACGGCACTGCCCCTCATTGTCTTTCCTGGCCATCAAATCTAGCGCATACCGTAATACGATGTGGCATTGCTCATTTACCAAATTTCCTTGGATAATTTTTTTAATGTATATATTTAACAACAGAGGTTGAAATAAAACGCAATAACTGATGGCAATGGAACGATTGAAGACATCGACAGTGCAGCAAGATGACAATTTCTCCCAAAATATACAACACATAATGGACATAAAAAAAAAAAAAAAAAGCTCCACTCTTTACTTTCATGTCATGTAATCTAGATGTCACATCTACTTTGATTTTATGATTATTTTTTTGATCATCCATTTGTAACGTCCTCCGAGTGGTTTGGGCAAATAAATCCTACTCAACTTTTACATATAAAATATGTAAACAACACAAATGGGATACACGGTTTACAATTTTAAGAAATTAAAGACCCTGTAAAGTGTACACTGGAATTTGTTTACTACATTATACAATGTATAATCCATTACACGTGTTTGATGATAATTACTGAAAACATACTGAGAACTGTTTTTTTACTCCGAGCCGCTTGCGGATATCTACAGTACCCTAAAAAATTTTGAACAGTTTCAGTTTTCCAGAATTTTGGGGGAGTGACATTGTGGCTAAAACAGCGCCGGGTGACACACCTCAGGGTCCCCCGAGCATCACCCCACTATTAAAAAAAGGGGGCCTTCTTTTGCATCAATGGTGCAATTATGAGTTACTTTTTAAAATACTCCAAGTCCCATTTCTATTGCTACATCGTGTAGTTAGCTATAGCTAACTATACCTACACCTCAAAAATGTAACTTTTTTAGATGCCACAATTTTACACAACAGCTCAATGTCGTATTTAATTTCCAACAAGTAAGGAGGTGAGGCCACAGACAACGGTGCTTCCCGTGCACTGTCTGAGAGGAGCACCCGTTAGCTCGCAAGCTAGCTCTCGTCAGGGCGCAGTAACCTCACGACAATCCCGTGTGACGTATTCTAGCCACCGGAGGCTTTCAGTGGAAATATTTTCAGGGCTTAAACACATACGATGTGTAGGTAAGAAAAACACTTGTAGCAGTTTTGGGAGAAGGGGGGGGGTTTGTTTGTTGTTTTTAGCAGTGGTATCCGATTGACAATTGAGCAAGTCGGACTCACAACATTCCGAAAACGGAGGCAACAGCTTGAATTTTCAGTTTTGAAGCTTCATTGAATATATATGGCCATTTTTTTAAATTACTCAAATTTGGCAAGTTGTTAAAGCTATTCTCTGTGGTGTGTCAAATGTAGGATATCTCTTTTCACTTTACAGGGACTTTAAAATGTGATAGACAAAAAAGGAAAAAAATTGTCAGTATAATATTTGATCAATCCACAACATCTCAAGTGCTGTACATTCATTGTCACCTTTTGTGTAGCTTGCCAGGACCCCTCCTGCCCTGCCACTGCTTTGCAACCCACCTTGGACAGGTCTACACAAACACAGATACTGTATTTGGGGAAAAAAACAAAAAAAAAAAAAAAAAAAACTACATTTTCATATGTGCCTTGACATTTAGTCCACATGCAAATGCTCTTTGAGGTCAGTGAGTCGACTATCTTTTTGGAGGTGAAAACTTTCCAAACCCAATTTTTTTGGGAGGATTTACCTTGCAGAAAAAACAAACAACAGAGCTTTTCCTTGACTGGCCATCCTTGTCAGCTTGGCCTTACAAGTTACGGCACCTTGTGCCACCTGCTGTCTGGGCATGGGGCCGACTACCTACAGATGGATGAACGGCAAGGTGTTTTGGGATTTATTAACCCTGGAGTTGTGAAATTTAATTGTGTAATTTGTATGATCTGTTCAGACATACTTTGAGTACATTTTGGTAAGAGAGCTTGAGATGACAGTAGGTTTCCTGAGTTTTGTTTGGTTTGAGGGGTTAAGACCCAGAATATTGTTGCGCAATAAAAATGTGACTATCAAATGTTCAACACATTGGTTAAAAGCAAAAATTTTTTCACCAATTCCCATCTCCTCTGAAAAAAAAAATGGATGTGTTGAATTTACTTCATTTTATTTCGTCAGGTGATTGCACACAAATTCATCTGGATCCAGATCCGCGTTTGAAGTAGATGTAGGGCCTGCTTAAAAAATATATATATCTGGATCCAGTCATTTTTATTTCTCGCAACGACTTGACGAAATAAAATGTAAATTCAACACATCAATTTTTCAGTGTGTGAATGCGGACTATGATGCCGATGAAATCAGAAAGCACCACTTCACACACTTGGCTGAGCAATTAAATCTCATATGCATCCCCCTCCTTGAGGATTGATAGAGTTTATTCCCGCCGGAGACTGAAACCATTTGGGTTCGATAGCAATTAAAATACATCTATTGTCTAGTCTCAGTCTCAGTCAAAGATTAAATTTATACTAATTAATGGCAACATGAAAACTGTTTCCAGGTAAAAATAAAATAAAATAATTAGGAAGCTGAGAGAACTCAGTCCAGCCGTTGGATAAAGCTTGGCCATACTCAATGCATTTGGAACGTTCTTATGAAGAAACGGCTTTTTGGTGTACTATGTAACATGAAGAAACTGGGCAGCCAAAGAAAAAAAAACTTCAGTTGATGTCAGAAATAATTTTGAGAGTTGCAAACAAAAACAACAAATTAAAACAAATCACTAAAAAGCAGTTAACAGCAAATGCTTATGGACCGATGAGACAAAGGCTAACTTTTATCAGTGATCTGTAGTACTCATCGGAGTGAACGTCATTGCCTTGGGCTTGCATGGCTTCTAGGAAAGCTTCACTAAACTTCATGAACACCATGATGGCGGCAGCAAAATTAAGTCAGCCAAAACATTTTGCCAGCCAATTTTAAGAAAGATGCAACCAAGTGGATCGGGAGATCCTTCATCATGGTGCCAAATAACAGAAAACACGCTACCAAAATGACAACGGAGGTCATCAGGGGGCAAGAAGTGGAGGTACAGTGATGTGGTCAGCATGTAAATACTGTACATGGAAATGAATAAAAGCTGAAATGTTTGATATCAAACTCAAATGTTTCCCAAACTACAGCTCAAATAAAGGAATTGGCCTCACTGTTGCAATGCTTAGAAGGGAGTGTCCTATATAAATATACGCACACACACTGTATAGACAGTGCTATACAAATGTATGTTACAGGTTTATGTTTCTGCGGTTCATTTCTATGTTAGCTTTTTAAATTCAATATATTTCAAGCAGAATTATGCAGGAATTTTCCCAATTGACTGTTGTACAAATATGCTGTGGGGGGGGGGGGGGGCACCCAAACAACAATAACACACAATGACATGCTTGATTACCAGTGGAGAGCTCACTGAAATTGAAAGTGGTCTAATAATTTTGTGAAGAATTATACATGTTAGGGGTGTAACAATACGCCAATCCCCAAGAAAGAAAAGTAGTGCGGCAACTTTGAATCATTTCCAGTTGCGCATTTACCGTGTAGCCCCCTCGTTTCCTTATTTATCTCTATTCTTGATCATTTACCGGTTGTCGGTTACGCTGCGCTGCAACGTGGCTTGTAGCGACAAAAATAATTTTCTGTTGAATTCAACTTTACATAGAAGATAGCTTGTCTTCTGCGTCCTCTCCCGTTCTCTGCGGCTCTGGATGGAGCATGCTGTTCCTCGAACTCTTGCACAGATATTGATACTTGAAGCAAATGCTTCAGCTAACCGACACTCTCACTAGTAAAGAGCAAGTTATGGCCTCGTCAAACTACACAACCTCTTTTTGTCGTTCATAACGGTGGCGCTGTCAGACTCCCAGACAAATATCGTTCTGTGTCTTGGATCGGGCGAGATGTCAAACTACAAGTCCGTCACCGACCAAACCTTGCCCAATCGTTGCGTGCTACTGTCAAGATTCAGTCCCTCGGAGCAGGTCCGTCGCGGAGGTGGGAAAAGCAGCTGTCAAAGTGCTGTCAACGGAGGCATTATGTGCATTGCTTCTGTGTTTAGAAAAGGAAAAAAACAAAAACAAACAAAAAGAAGAGAGATTATGGAGCCGATCCTGGTTTGGGGGGGGTGGGGGTGATATGGACTGTCTATTCTCCAAAAAGAACTTGAGGTAATAAATGCGTTGAATGATGCCACATTTGCTTCAGTATAAAATGTCCCGAGGTGAGATTGTGAGCGCGGATGGTTGTTCGTCTATGTGTGCCCTGCGATTGGCTGGCAACCAGTTAAGAGTGTACCCCATCTACTGCCCGACGACAGCTGGGACAGGCTCCAGCACGCCCGCGGATGGATGGATGGATGGACACCACATTTGGAAATCAGCCACAGGCTTTGCACTTATACATAGCATAAGTTGAAATGCTATATATACTTTCCAATATTTCCCCTTTTGTTCAAGTCACTTTTTCAATGTTGCACACCACATTATGATTGTGTGCGCCACGTCCAGTCTCGCGTCATAACTGAGAGGTCACTGTCTTCCTATTGGTCAACGCCGGGGAACCGATCGAAGGACAACATTGGACAGGTCACACAATGTGGCAAGACAAACAAAAATTCTGACAAGCCAGGCTTTCGTCAATGTGGTCGTGGACCAGTTAAGTATGTCTCACCACACAGGCTATGATGTCAAGGCTACTCCAAATCGACTACGAGACACTACATTTGTCTGCGACACGGCTGTGGGCTCAAAATCAGGCTACATTGTGAAATCTGACATTGGCTATATCTTATCATTTTCCTCAGTGACTACCGAGAAACCAGGGATGCCGGGTGACTGTTTCGACTTGAATTATGCTTGAAAATCTGCAAAGACATTTATTGCCTTGGCTCAGTGTGAAGTGCCCGGGAGAGGCTGTTTCAATTATGTTTTAGGTTTTGTTTTTCCCCTCCATACTCCACTGATGTTTATGCGTCACGATGTCTGTACCCGTTTTTACCCAATGCTTTGTAGTGAAAAATGCACAATCAAATTCATGTAGCCTACCGTTACACCCCTAGTACATATATATACACACACATATAACGTGTGGACAAATCCTGCAATGCCAGTGTGTATTATTTTCTGTCTGGGTTTTTTTTTTCCCTCCAGCACAACATGTCTGTCTATAGAAAAGGGGCCTCTTGACAAAAGCGCACGTCCTTTCATTGTCTGGATCCAAACATTTTGTTCCATTCAGTGTACATATCCATTTCTTTTTGCGATACACTGGCACGAAATTTACAAAAGACCCTCTCAAAGTCCTGGTAGGTTAGGGGCCGAATCATACCGGGCATCTCCACGCCCTGTTGTGTGGATATGTGTAACAGACCCACATGGGTTTCCTGGCAAAGTCTGGAGAGGTCAAGTCCCGAGAATCCTTCAGTGCGTTGGACAACCAGTGCCAGCTCCTCCTCACTCATGCAGTATTTGTGCTGGGATTGGGTGAGGAGCTGGCTGACAATCTGGTGCCGGGCGGCACTATCGGGCAGGGATACAAAAAGCCGCCGAGCAAAGTAGCTGTGCAGCCCTTCATCGATGTCTTGGGGTCTGCTTGTGGAGCAAACCACTAACACGTGTTGTCTTCCATCTCCACCCGAGCCCATTAGAAGTGAGTCCAGCTGGGAAAGTAGCTCCCTCTTTAGTCTGTTAATGGGACTTTCTTCAGTGAGTTGCGCCGAAAGCAGCATGTCCACCTCACTAATGAACAGTACGGAGGGTTGACGGCAGCGAGCTACCAGGAAGGACGCTCTGATAATTTCCTTCCCATCTGTCAGCCACTTGGTGACTAAAGTAGACCCACTGAGCCGAAGTAACGATGCCCCAAGCTGGATGGCCAGACAGCGGCCTAGCAACGTCCGGCCACTGCCTCTCGGGCCAAACAGCAGCACACAATGCGGGGTGGCTCCTAAGCTTCTGAACATGTCAGGGCGCAGAATGGGCCAGAGAACCTCCTCTTTCAGGGTCGCTTTGGCCAGTTCTAAGCCTGCAATGTCACTCCAGTCCATGGGAGGGGCCATCTGAACTATTTCAGAGGTTACCATGCCCAAGAGGTGTGGGTCACAGGTTTTTAGTTGCTCTTCAGCAGTGCGTGAGGAGGGAACACCTGAGCGGGAGTGATGGATACGATGATCTTCAGCATTTTGCTCACTGACGGGTGGGGATATAAAGTCTGCCATGCGAGCAACCCCGAGTGAGGAAGAGACGTAGGCTGATGGAGATAGTGGGTTGGGAGTTGCCTGGCTGCTATACTTTCTTTGCTGCTGCTGTTGTTCCTCCGAAGGCAGCGTGGACTGCTTTTGTGGATTAAACGATAGAGACGGCTTCTCGGAACCTCTCTTAAAACCATTGCCAATGGGACTATCACAGTTCCTGTTTGTGCTGCTGCTGTCTGCCACTCTGTACATTGGGCTCTCGCTTGAGCTTCGAGTTTGGTCATAGCCAAAGCTTGCATAAGAGGAGTCAATATCTCCCTGGCCCGTCACGTAGAAGGCTTTCCTCTTCAGCAAGTTGGAGGAGCAACTATTTAGAGGGCTTGGGGCGATTGGGGTCAAGTTATGGTTGTGGTATGGATAAGGGGGAAGGGGTGTTGGTGCGGCAATGCCTGAGGGGAGGTAAGAGGTTGGTCGGGGCACTCCCCTAGGACTGTATCCAGGTCCAACTGAGCTCTGGGCAGGGTATCCTGCAGGGGTGTAATTATAACCGGACAAGTTTGGCGAGCCTCCGTTGTATGCTGGGACTAATGTAGAGTGAGATGGCGGTGGAGGTGGTTGCAGGAGGCCGGAGCTGTGCAATGGGGAAGTATGTGCGGGCGCAGGGACAGAATGGGAATTGTAACTACTGTGCAAGTAGGAACCGCTGTAAGTGCCGTCATATTCCTGAGAAGGTAATGAGGATGAGTGGAGTGTGGTGGCAGTGTGACTCCCACAGCTGCTGCTGGAGTAGCTGGGCTCACTCAGAGTGCTGGAGGCAAGACCAGGAGAGCTACACAAACCAGTTACCACCTCAGAAGCTGCTGCAACACCTCCCTTGCGGACGGGAAGTCCCTCAGGTATGCAGCTCATAGGATAGACGCCATCCTGCCAAGGTTCCGATTCACCCTTCCGACCGCTCAACCCCGCTGGGACACTGGGGGCTTCGGGATAGGAGACGGGCAACTCCAGGATGCCAGAATATTTCTCGGCATATTTCTTGAGCATGTTGGAGGCGGTGAGGGCCGAGATGTCATCGTTCGCCCAGGCGTACTGGTAGGCGGCCGAGCACTGTAGGTGGCCGGGTACTACACGGAATGGCTCTGCCTTGTGGGCTGGGGAGCATGTGGTCGAGGAGATGTCAAAATGCTGTTCAGCCCACTGGCTTTGCTCGGGATGCCACTGCATCTTCAACCCTGTGTAAAAGAAAGAAAACATGGGAAAGTACAGTCAACGCAATTCGGATTCATCCTTCAGACATCTTGCAATTCAGAGATGCCACACTTCCTCTCTGCCAAGTGGCCTGTGAAGCTAGCAGTGAACCTGAGTGTTCTTCCAAAAACCGAGCTTGGGACACAACATAGCTGAAAAATGGGTAGTCTGTAGTACGGTCGGCACCTCAGTTTCCTGCAGCTTTATGTCTCCCCAAAAAATTGTTTTTTTTTTTTGATTCTTCAGAACACAGTGGCAAGAAGCCAGATTTATACGTTCGAAGTCAATGTTCTAGCAATTTACAAGAGTGGGAGATTATATGCATATCTCAAGAGATTCAAATAGCACTTCAAAATTCAACAGTTTTCCAGGATTGCAAGTACTGCGGTACCTTGCCGTACAAGTTTAATTCGTTCCATGACTAAGCTTGTATGGATGTAGAAAAAAATGTTTCCCCATTGAAAAGAATTGAAATGTAATTCATCTATTATAGCCCCCCAAAAAAGAACCACAATGTTTTAAATACAGAAAAATAATGACCAAAAGTAATAAAAACAGAAATAAACTGCTTTTACAGTGTGGAACTAACCAGTCAAACACACTGCAGTAGTCTTGTAATGATGTGCTCTTTTAAGGGGCGTGACTTAGTGAGTGACATCAGGAATTCGAGTCAGTCAGGTTGGGCGTTTACCACGCGGTTAGAGCGCGTTCTGTACGCTTCTTGCAAGTGTTTTCATTTTGGATGTCATTGGCTGCATGTCCCGTTCATTAGATGGCTGAAAGTGCATCAGCGACTGCGGCTCTCTCTTTTTTTCCTCCCAATTTATGTGCGTATCTGAAGATTGCTCAGAACTGAAATTATGGCTTGAAGTCCAAAGCAAAATAAATCAAAATAAAAGTGATGGCTCGTAACTCGAAAGATTTGTAAACTGGGACGCTCATTAGTCAAGGTACCACTATTTGGGGAAACCGAGCAAGTATATAATCCTATATCCTATATAGCAAAGGCTGGGCTACAGGCCCTTTAATGCACCGTGGCCAGACCAATCAGACCCTGGCCCTCGGAGGGTCATGCTATAATCGCCTGCTCATCTGAGGTGGCTGGAATTGGGCTTTAAAAAAATAAACAAATAAACAAAAAGCCGGCTCGACGAGCAGCCTCACTCAAACCATCAGATTTCTTCAAACACGTAATCAGACACACGCTGGCTCTCGTTCACTGACCCAGATGAATAAACACGGGCATGAGATGCTGTGGCAACTGCTGCAGGCTATGAATCACAATACATTTTGTGTCTGAAGCTTTGGTTCCTTCCTGCACAGCTCCACCTTGACCTCTCCTCTGTAATACCTCCCCCAGTCTGTCTTGCTTCCATTGCTGCCTTTCCTCCTCACTTAAATCCCATCAATTGTGCACCGCAAACCGCAACCACTAGAATGTTTTTTTTTTGTTTGTTTTTATGATTTATAATCTCCAGCTTTTATTTTCTCAGTATTTAGAATTCCGATTTGGATTCTTTCTCAGATCTTGTTTCCTAGTCGCCACCTGCGCCTTTAATATTTACTGCACTCACTCCTGCGTCTTCCCCACCCCCTTTTGCTGTATCTCATCTCCAGCTACTTTCACCTGCCCCCTGCCAGCCCTCTTTTATTGCCTTGGGTGGCTAGTGAGGGACTGTTTCCTTTAATCCCAGCCAGGGCCATCTGTAAACATGGACAGACTTCCACCGACTCACTGCACATAGTCCGACCACCAAAGGCTGCGGGAATTAATCACAGCAGATTACAATCCTTAGTACTACAAAATATAATAAAGGTGTCTTAAAGCAACCTTGCGTCACTTATTGATCGTCAAGGAGAAATCCACAGTTGGGTATGGGCAACATTGCTTCATTTGTGGTAGAGCAATTCGGAGCTACCACGAATCCACTTAGACGCCAGCAAATTAAAAATGTAATACACAGCCACGTTCTCTGGTTTATTTGGGAATAAAACAGTTCAGGAGAGGGATCACAGGTCCCCAGACTATTTTCTCCTTTGCGAATCTCCTCTCCAAACATCTCTCGGCAGCCGCAAGTGGCTAATTAGCACATTGGTAATCAGCTAATTGCATTCATTTCTAACATTTTAGCCAAGAGGAGTGTGGCAGGGGCGGCAAGCCTGTCAGACACTCAGTGCAGTGAGAAGCCTTACATGTCTGCTAACTCCCGCAAGACTAACATGCAGCCTGATAGTAAACAACCCCGTTGTGCGGTTGATCTTTTCATGAAGCAACAACAACCGCAATTTGGGCAGTATTTTCCTCAACATATCTCAGCGGTGTTAAAGGAGCGACTCTGTACTGAAACATGGAGCTTTTTTATTTTTACAGTTTTCCTCCATTTTCAGTTTGTTGTTTATGTTGAAGATATCTAAAAAAAATAAAATAAAAATTGTTTTGCCTAATTGTCCTATATCGATTAGATATCCAGAAATTGAGCAACACGGGCTTTGTCAGTGCATTGCAATGATGGGCTTCATCAGTAAAAGACCCCAGAACATCAGAAAGGGCAAGCACAGTGGAACACCACAGGGGTGAGTCCTCATTCTCCTTCTCATGTTCATCCCGGCAAGATTATAAAATTTTGATGATGTCATCAGCACCGTTGGACTGATCAAGGAAGGCGAGTTAACAAGTTGAGTGAAAAGGACTGCACTCCTCTTCACTACAGTCTAGTGCAGTGGTTCTTAACCTTGTTAGAGGTACCGAACCCAACCAATTCATATGCAAGTTCACCGAACCCTTCATTACTGAACAATGAAAATCTGATTCAAGAAGTGTTCCTTCAGTTTTGCCGGTGCGAGAATAGAGTTGCTCAACTTGGCATTACAAATCATACAGATAGGACGCTGAGTCCCATCACGTTCCGTGATGCATGTGAATCCATGTGGTACATATTCGTCCGACCACTTTGGTGTTTTTGCTCGACATCGTTAGAATGTATTAAAACATTCTTAAAAAAAAAAAAATCACACGACATCCTTTCGTGACAGTCACACGTTGACTACTGAGCGAACTAAATTTCCCGCAGCACTGATTGGTCAAGCAATGTAATGTGCTCATCTGCAGCCAGTGATGGCCAAGCGAGCATGCTGTAACTAATTGACATGTTGAGTCGGGTATGTCTTAACCTCCATGGCAGAGGCTCCGTCGAACCCCTGAGACTGATTCACCGAACCCCTGGGGTTCGATCGAACCCAGGTTAAGAGCCACTGGTCTAGTCCAACATCACATGGTTAGCGCAGGCTTACTGCTTGCTTCCTGCCATCCGCCTTGTTGTGTGGTCATTTGCTGTTTTGGTTGTTGTACACAGTATATTGCTGATACTGTAAAATCCCATATAAAGTAGTGTAGTTCCATAAAGAAGTGGAAAGTCGACCAAAAATATAATTTATACATTAAATTCTCTAAAACACTACTTAAAATGCTCTCAGACATACTACTGAAACACTCTCATATTGATGCACAACTGAAAGACGCTCACACAGAGTACTGAAACGCCCTGTGACGTGCATGATTTTAGCGGACAACTTTGGGCATCATAAGACACGGATCAGTGCAAGGACAACATAGCAAGCATACTGACTCTTAAATCTGCATTATAAATGGAAATATAATCACAATTCTAATCTTTTATGCATATACTGTATACCTTTCAATATTAAACAAATGGTCTTTGAGTGTCAAAAATAAAACAAGTGTGCCATATGCATCGTTTAATATAACTATAAAATAATTCAATAAATTTGAAAAATGAGAACTAGAACTGTCTTCGCCTGACAGTATGTCACTAGTTAAAAAAAAAAAAAAAAAAGCAGTGAATTTCAGAAGTTCTAAAAAGAGACCAAAATGTCTCTCCGAGGCTCACTTTTCCCTCCAAAGAAAACCGACGCGGGATCCAAATGCACTTTGAAGTCGAATGTGAGCTCCTCCTCAGCTCACCATGATGACAACTAGTCTGTCAAAAGCAAAAACAACAACAGATGAGGGAAGTAAACAGAGTGAGTTCAAAGTCTCAGCTTCTTGAGCGCTGACCCGAAGAAATGAGCTGTCACTAATTCAAAGACAGTAAGGGCTGCCGGTGCTTGGCTGCTGTAAAGATGACAGCTTGCATTGGCAATATAAAGATACTTGACACATGTCAGCATCTTTTTTGAGGAAAAAAAAAATCTAATATCCATGGTAATACATGCTCTTTAACATCACGGCGTGACCATCAAACTCCAATCAGCGGAATCATCAGAAGATCGGCTTTGACAAGTTTACGGGCGCTAGGCAAATCCAAAATATCATGAGACGACCCACAAAGCTTTTGTTAACAGTGTCGCTAAATTTAGTCAGACAAACTAGATACATATACCGTACAAAGGAGTCTCATTTTCTCCCTGGCTGACAGGTGAAAATGTCATACCACACTACCGCTCTCAGAAAAATGGTGTGAATGCTCCCACTAGAGATGTCCGGACTGATTCTACACAAATAGAAAATGAAAACGCTTGCAGGGAGCATGGCGAAGATCCTCACATTGATATAGCTTCGAACTTGGGTCTTAACATCATTCACGAGGCCACACAAACACGGTGTGCATGTGAGCGTGTTTGACATTTGGCTCAATTCAAAAATATAGTTCATTTCTTGAAATTATTTTTATTCCGATTTATATTTTACAATGCAATGCTATTTTTCTTCATTTCTATCTTTGTCATTGTTGTGGTGATTGGGGTGCTGGAACCGATTAATGACTTTTCAGTTTTCAGGATTGACATACAGTGGATAGGGCCAACCCACAAACAGCAAAAATCCGCATATGATTCTTCCATGAAAAACAGGGGTTGCCCATAACCGAAAAAAAACCCAAACAAAAAATATTTAAAATATATATTTTTTAAAGTTTTGATGCCCCCAAAAATAAATAAAATGATCCACAAATAGGTGACCCTGTGGGTGCCAAACCATGATTGTGTAAGGGTCCACTGTCCAAGTAAATTGAAATACGACTTTAGTCACGGAACAAATGAAATTCACATGCTGAAATGCATTCACACGTATTTTGCACTAATATTTCTTTGTACAACTATTCCACATGACATGCTAAAATTTCCACATTAGTAATTGCAAACTATTCCAATGTCAAACCATCAGCTTATTCAGGACATCTTGGCGACTATTGGCATGACAAAAACGTCCACATTACAAGTAGGCGTTCAAGAAATTTTCTTCACATTAAAAAATGGGACACATTTCTGCAGATCTATGCTTATTTTCAAAATCATGATTTAAACGCAACATATGAATTCAACTTTTACCTCATTTTTGAATTTGGTTTGTCTGTGGTTGGCAAATCAACGCACTGTAGACAGCCCAGGAATTTCTGTTCAAACTAGTTGTCCTCAAAGCCGCTCAGTACCATATTTTTGTACGAAAACTTCTAGTCTATCATAACTTCTCAACAACGCTCATTATTATATCCTATGTATTCCCTTAAATTCCTGATGTGTGCTTATTGTCTGTTTGACAAAGTGTATTTGGCTCATTCTTTTCCCCCAATGCATTTCATTGGAGCTCCTCTCACCCCTCCCTCCCTCCTCTTTCAACACAAAGCACATTTTAACAAATACACAAATTGGTGTCATTTTCAATAATACTCTTATCTTTTTCTTAGCACGTTTTACAAGCTGCGCACATCTTTTTTTAGCCGCGAATATGATTAAAACACTCACACCGTCAATTGCTGCCAGCCGTAGAATCACAACAAAAGATTTAAGACACCGTCTCCGTAAATTTGCTTGGACAAGACAGACATGTGAGTGGGTGGGTTAAATAGGTAGGGCGCAGTTAAACAAATGCTCGGGATCAAGGAAATTGTGCATGGCTTTGTTTGGCGTTGCGAGAGAAATAGAGAGGAATTGTGCCTTAGGTGCGTGTAAATAGTAGGTGGGGGTGTGATGCTCTGTCTGTCAGCGCCTCCATTTCCTGTGACTAGTGCAGCATGGCTAATCTCATGGCTTGAACGCCGGGTTATTTCCTTTAAAGAGAGCCCTGGGCATCCCCAGTATGCAAACACACCACCACACCCACTGGAAATCTTTGGCCTGCTGAAACAAACAGGATTCTTTTTTTTATTTTTATTTTTTTTATTGCTGAAATATAAACATCGGTGAAGACCGCTAATATGGCCAGTAATGTATCATTTCTTTCACTGTGAAGAAAAACTTTCAGAAAGTATCTTGGGGTGGAAATAAAGCTGATTTTGTTCCAGTCCAATCGTTTGATATGTTCTACACCACGCACACCTTTGTGTTTGTTAGAGGAAAAATACTGCATATATCATGGTTAGGTTCTTTTGTGTAACCGGAAAATGTAACAAAAAAAATGAACATTGCTAGTAAAACTGTACATTCACAAATAAATGAAAGATTCTCAAATTCACAAAATAATACATCCATCCATTTATCCGTAGCGCCTTTCCGCATAAGAAAAATAACACTGGTCAACAGATATATATATATATATTTAATATATTTTTTTTTTTATCAGAGAGACTTTTCTTGATTTATTTTTTTTTTTGCACTGCTTCTTAATCTGTCCTCGTTTTCCCTCTAGCACATTAGGTTCAGCAACAGGTGGAATTCTTTTCCGAAATGTCATGCTATAAATTGCAATGCATCGGTAAAATCTGTATTGCACAAGCTTTTATAGGTCGCACTTGAAAAAAAAAATAGGAATAAGTCAATAACATGATGTGCTAGGAAAAAAGGAAAGGCATTTTTTTTTTTTTTAAATCAGCGTCCAAAATACATTCAGGGACACATAAAGCCATTAAAATGTGCTGTTGACCAGTGGAAGCATTCACACCAATGGGCAATTTTGAGTCTTTGGGGATGGAGAAGGAATAATCTATCTATTAAAAAAAAAAAAAAAAACATTGTGGAAAGTAAAACAACAGTTTTTTGGGAGGAGTGAACAATGCAGGCAGGTGTAACAGGAACAGTTGAAGTCAGAATTATTACACTATAAAAACAGTAAGGACATTTGTTACTGCTTTGGCTTGATCAGAAGATCCTGGGAGGGCACGCCTATTGTTTTTTTCCCGTGCTGTACTGTGCTTTACATTGGATCGGAGAATTTCGAGGCACTAGAAAACGTATGTGGCGCTGGTATGCTACAGATATTATGAATCTGTGTCAGTTTTATATCCCTTTAAAGCAATAGTTAGGCCCCCCCAGGTGGCACAAAACGCGCACAGCAGAATGAGCAGCACACTTTCCACTCAAAGCCAAAAAAAGTGACAAAACTGTTTAATTTCTTTCATGCTATTAATTTATAAGTATGTTTTACTAAAACACAATCATAGCAAAGTACAAGATGTAGAGACTGCTGATCTAATCCCGAAACTACAACTCTCTGCTGATGTTGCCAGATCTCATCACGGAGAGAAAAAAAAAATAGATATATATCTATCGCCTCTGCAAACACAATAATGTGGGTCAACGACGCTAATCATTTTGTTTCTTTCAGTGTGACCCAGAGGTTAAACCTGGGAGGTGGCACACTCCGCCATGCTCTCGCCAAGATCCATACCTGGCAACCGCTTTGTTTACCTGTGTGTTGGGTAATTAAAATAGATTTTTATGAGCGGAGGCCTAATCCTTTAAGAAATGAGATTGATCCTGCCACCGATTGAGGGACCGGGGAGAAGAAAAAAAAAAAAAAAGAACCATCAGTAAGGAGGATGGGGCTGCAGAATAAGGCAGACAATAGAGAGGGCGCTTCTGTAACCTCATCTAAAAAGGCGTCCATCCTCGTAAATAAAATGAGATAATTATTGACGCACCGTCGTTTTTAACCCCACCTTTCATGCCACCGTCACCTTTCTGTCGCCCGTCTTGTAAATCTCAGCAAATGTGCCACTTTTGGACATTAAGTGCTCGCTAAGCGTACTGCATGCATCATATTTCAAGTGACGCTGAGGAGCCGTATGCCTGCGTGTGTGTGGGTTGTAATGGTTATCCATTATCATACGGTACCTGGCGACGGCGGCCCGATGATCATTTTCGAGTGACTCATTTCTGGAAGTACCAATCCATTGGCCACTCGGAGGGAAGTGCTGGACGGGACTAATCCCAAAACAACCATTCAGGAGGTCACTCGGCGACCCCCTCCCGCCTCTGTTACTTGTCTCAGCAAGAAGTACATCATGAACGGTGGTGTCATGGCTGCGAGTGGATGATTATCGCCACATACTTGGCTCGCAGACCGAAAGCGTTTACAACGCGGGTATTTATTGAGAACATCACCTTCCAAGTGTATGTTTCATGGCTCAGGACAAACATTTGGAAAGACGTCCATCTGTCCGTTTTCTGTACCTCTGTCTTTCGAAAAGACCTTTGACATTCTTCTGTCAAAACACACAAAGGATTAGGAATCAAAACATTCTGGATAGCCACTTGTAACACTCTGGTCAGAATCAGGGAAGGGTCATTTTCATGCAAATGCTGAGTATTTCTTTTGTTACTATGACGACCGAGGGCATGAGACGAAGTGAGCGGCCTCCAAGTACAGGCAACTTGCGTGACTGTATTTATCAAAATTTCCAACCCCTCGAGCAACTATTTTGTGATGTTATTGGAGACTTCTGACGGCTCAGAGACTCCTTCCACGTCCAGACAAGAAATTAATGCAGCTTACTTTGAATTTGAAGCTTGAATTTGATGCACTAACCATGAAAAAGTTAAATAAGAATAATAATAAAATAAAATAAAAGCGGATTGCAATTTTTGTGTAGCGTACCCAATATCAGAGTACCCTGTGAAATAGTTCAAATTGAAAAGTCAAAGGAGAGCTTCTAACTGCGATCAATTCTGCCAAGCGCGAGCTCTCTTTTAATCCACCAGGTGTAGATTTTTTTTTTCTTCACTGGATACATTTCAAATTAAATGACATTTTGGCTATATTTGGACATTTGGGAATACAGTATTTACAATCCTCCTCCTGCGTTCAATTGATCCAGAACTAATTTCGATATAAAACAAAGAAAGGTTCTTGTCAAAAAGAACATTTGACTTGCGTGTTAGAAACCCACTTTTTAGAAAAGAGACACTTTCTAGAAATAGTCAGGGGAGCCTTCCGAGAGGAACATCCAAGAAAGATGAATGCCAGGGCAGCGAGTCCCTCTGCCATCCGCTGCCAGTGTTTTTATTGTTTTTTTTGTTTGTTTTTTTTTTGTGTGTGAAGAGTTGTAGACTGGTGACCAGTCTTGGGTGTGGTCTACCTTTGGCCCAAAGTCAGCTGATACACTGACCAGAATAAGTGCAAGAGAAAATGATCTAGAGACACATATTCCTCGTTTTCGGGCCAAGCGAGGTGAGAGCTGAACATCTCCAAAACGGAAATTACTGTTCTGGATAGTTTGTATGTTGCTCGCACATTACGATTAATTAAAAAATAAGAAATAAACAAAAGATAATGATAAGAGTCTGAATGATGTGGTCCTTGTCAAGTTCCTCTTTGTTTGTCATGGAGTCAACAAAACACAGATCACAAAGCCGACATCACTTTGGGCAAATAAAAATGAAACACTTTGTAATTTTAAGTGTTTCTCATCCTTGTTCGCTGATTTACATACCAGAGGCGAAAAACACATCAATTACTGTGTGTGATTATTTTACTTATTTTTGAGTAAATCTAAATGGGGGGGTGGGGAGGGGTACAAAAAGGATGTCAGGCTGCTTGATATCAGATCTCGGAGGAGAAACTTGATGTGAGCTGATGAGCAGAAGGTATCTCAGGAGGGGGTCCGATGTTGGGGGAGTAGGGGAGTTTAATGTGATCATAAGGGACGCTCGACTTTCAGGGAACAGGCGCGTAATGAGCAATCAATAACATCCTTAACGGAGTTAGAGCGAATGGCTGACAGCAGATGCGAGGCTGCGACTAACAGGCGATGTCTGATCTCACATTACCACACACACACACACACACACACACACACACACACACACACACACACACACACACACACACACACACACACAATCTCCTCAGGTGTTTGCCATCCACACAGTGTCATAGTCTTCCCATCGATCGTTGTAATCACATCCACAGCTGATGAACGCAGGGGCCCCGCTACCTTTCACGGTTTTTATCCCACCAACTGTTGGAGATGATTTATAATCATGTTAGTTAGTAGCTATAAGAGGTAAAACAACTGTAGCAGACCTCAGTGTGTTGTCTGACAGGAATGTTGATGACCTCGACATGATCCAACTACCTGCAGCATATTGCGACACAAGGTAACAGTTGAGTTGCTCGGCGTGCAAGAGAAGATTTAAAGGTTTGAAGACTTTTGGGTGGGTTCAGCAGAGCACAAAGGGCGTAGCAAATATCATTTGGAAATGTCCAAAAATGCGACAACATGGGGTCAAAACTGTGGTTAATAGGAAAGTAGTAATTAGTGCCAGGGGGGTGCAATGTAGTGAACCTCTTTGTATGATGGGATGGACTGGGTTGTAAACTTAAATTACAGTCTTTTGCTCAATAACAAAATCGAATAATCTATGAGCCAATTTTGGAGGTCAACCCCAAAATTTTCTTCATATTTTCTTTGCAGCCCCCGCTAGCCTAAACACTGAATTCTGATTAATATGGCACTTGTGGAATAAGAACATGGAAATTTCACCTGTTTTTAGCCATCTCGGGAGGCAGCCATTTTGCCACTTGCTGTCAACTGAAAATGACATCACAGATGCTTGAAAACAATTAGAATCGGGGTCAAATACTAGCGAATAGTGGGGACTAACTATATGCCAAAAATGAACAAAGTTCATCTTCAGATCAACCAAAACGGTGTTTAACTGCCCTCTTGAATACATTCAGCCCATCACAGTCACCTGGGATAGGCTCAAAGCGGGGGATTAGATCAACCCTGATGCACCCCAATTGTGGCCGAGAATGGCTCGCCCGTTCGGAAATCTCCAGAAATTCCCAATGGCCACCACGCCCCAAGCTACAGTATGTCCCACTGATTGAGCTCTCCACTCTGATGTGTCCCGGCTGGCCCACTACGTCTCACTGAAAAGTGGTCTGGGCTTGCAATTGTGACAAGAGAGAGGCCAGTCCCCTAATTGCAAGCTAATGTTCCAAATTATTTCTGCACATTACAAAAACTGATGAAATTCCGCTTGTAGAGTCAGCTGCAAGCTAAATTATTAGGTACATCCATTACATGGGAAGTAAAATGTTTTCTAAGTAGCTCAGACATAGGATTCCCCCCCCCCCCCAGATAGATGACATGTAGGAAGTAAAAACTGTTGTTGGTAAATGCTTCCCGAGGGAACGCTTCACTCGGCACAGGTGGACATGCAGGCCCAAACACAACCAAATATTCACCAGACAATTCCGTCCGTTTTCACACATGAACATGACGCCAGAGAGGACGACGGATGCTTGCAAAAGAAGATGAAATGGCAGAATGGATCAGCGAGTTGTACTGAAATGGTGTCCAGTGAACTGCGGACCAGGACAGGTTTTGAGAATTTAAAGCAGCTTTGATGGATGCTAGAAACTGTCTGCATGAATTATTGACTTGTGCAAACATAATGTGAAGTTCTGTGAACCTTAATTATGTCAAGAACGCGACTTGACCCACATTCTTGGACCAATAATTTTTCGTTACAATCTAAAATGGCATGATCTAGTTTATGATTATCAATCCAAAACCGTGAAGAAGATCAGCTAATAACGACGTATTATCAGCAGCAGTCAGTCTGGCAATGAGTCACTGCCTATTTGTTGAATTGAATTCAATTGCAAAATGTATTGAATATTACTTTTGTAGTATACACATTAAATAAAATAGGAATCCAAGAAAAAAAAATCCGGCAGTACTCTCAGAAGACCACACAAACTTCATGTGACGAGACGATAATTCCACATTCTTCACAGTTATTCATTCTAGAGGAGCATGAAAATCCATTTATCGACAAAAAGGAGCTGTGTACGCTCGTCACTGGACAATGTTGCTTTTATTGTCCCTCTACAAGGCCCAATTCTGGTCCACAAAGCCGCCCATGTGACTTGAGCCTGTGCTGAAAAGCCGCCATTCATTTGATGTACTCATCAAGAGAGACTGGATCACAAAGAACCAGAACTGAAAAATGTTAACACGGAGCAGGCCTGCTTTTCAGATGAATTTGGGTGACCATATTTAATTTCCCCCACCCGCCACGCCTCCCAAATTTAAAAAAAAAAAAAAAAAAAAAAAAAAAAAGTGGGTCGGACAGCTGCTTTAGAGATCTTGTTTCGGTTTGAGTGTACGACATTTAGCTTCAACGTTTAAGCCTTATAATGACTGCAATACCTTAGAATAATTTTTGAACTTATGAAAATGTATTTACTGAGCCACTCTCTACTTTTACAGCATAAAACATCAACCCATCTATTTCCTCTCCCGACTGTCAAAAACAAAACGTGTCACCTTTCCCCATTGAAATGAAAGGCAATGCCAACAATCCATTGCAGCAGCCTCTCCTGCAAAAAATACCTCTTTTTTTTTAATCCAGGAAAATTGCACTATAAATTAGTTCATGCTATAGAAACATAAGGTAAAAAAAATAAATGGAATATAAAGAAGTAAACAAATTCTGAATGATTTGATGGTTCAATCTAATTATATTGTGCTGTTTTATTTGCTGTGCCTACATTGGTCACTTACAATTTATTTTCCCCCCAGACGATAAAGAATAAATGCCTGCGAGTATCGTCTGTCGACGTGTTGCTCCACTGTTCGTATTGAAATGTCTATTGATTCTATTTGTTAGCAATTCAAAGGTGTACCCCTTTCTATGTTAGCATTAAGCTAGCAGGGACATCCTTAAAAGGCAAAGCTGATTGGGTGTTCTAAATACACGAGGCATTAAACAACTTGAACCCACTTTGTGGATGACTTGTTCACTATTCGCAGCTTTATATTGAAGTGAGGAACTTTCGACCACACCCAAGTGTGTCCGCTTTGCCGTTGTTTTATTTTGATCTACACCATTTCTGGTTTTGTTTTGTAATTATTTTAGTTTTTTCATTGTTCGTATGTTTGAAATAAAGACAATCATTCAATCAACCAAAATTCTCTGAAGAGCAAAATAAAATGATCAAATCAAGATCACTTTCGAACCCCAGTCAGATGCTACATTTATGTCTCAAAACTCCTGGTCACCAGAGATAAATTTCCTACATTTTTTTTTTAATTCCTAATTTTTCAACCCTCAGAGGAGTAATTAACGGATAAACTCAGCCACAAATGACAAATGCTGTCAAATTTAATTCAGAGGATGTGAGCGGACAAAATGCCTTTTAACATGGGTGTGTTGCATCTTAGCCTTGCCTCCATGTTATGCCGCGATGAAGTGACAAATGCACTACCCAGGTCCGACGGCTCCGATCGTCCTTCTCAAGAGATCACGTTGCAGCTCAGCGACAAATCAATACCATTTGCTCACCACACAGGAATCTATTTAAAGGTGCCTTTTATTGAGTAATTAAACGGCCATTAGTGTCCCGTGCAGCCAAACAATAAATGTGAGCAGCCTCTCATCCAGATGGGTTTAATGCACTGCGCATGGTGACAAGATTGATTCTGGCTACCGTCAACTTCAGATTATAAAATGTGATTTATTTCAACATTGATGGTGTTTGTTTATGTTTAAATCACATTCATGCCCCTTATTATCTCACTGCCCCTCCAATTTTGTATCGATGTGAAACAAACAGTGTGATGTGTTTAACATGCCGACTGAGTTATTTGACACACTTCTGTATTCCCAGACACCTTCCAAAACTGCGGCGGCCACAAAATCTAGAATGATTGTCGAGGCTGCGCAAACCGGCTAATTGTGCTCAATATCAATTTGATGTCTTTGTATCAAGTCGTCAATTATATTATTTTGAGTAGTTGCTCAGTGTAGCTACACGATGGTAGAATTAGTACATAAAAAATGAGCCACGTGCCTCATCACAACCCCATTGCTGCGCCCCGTTATGATAAAACAAAAGGGGGAAAGTGTTCTCTAATTCTTAACCCTTGGGGTATTTTGACAAAGCATGTCAAAGGGACACCATTTTCAAGTTTCCAACTGTGAAAAAAAATACAGCGGAGACACATTCTGAGGTTTCTGTATGATCCCAATAGATAATCGAATAGCCCGCAGCGGAGCACTGTAAAATGACAAGCAAGTCAGCAAAAATGGAAAAAAAAAATTCTTTCGAGAGCTTCTTCAGAAATGCAAAAAGGCCAAATGATGAGACAAAAGTTACAAGAGCCAACAACTTCCTACAAAAATATAATGCTTGCATTTAATAAACAAGATCAGCAGTCTGTCTGAAAATACTGTACACGTTACTGGCTACAGAGAATTCTCCAACACCAAGCCCGCTCTGCATGATGTGTGGTGACATGTTCATATATGAGGCAACAAAACCTTCAAAACTGCCAAAAAAAAAAGCACCAAAAGGTATTCTGCTCTTCCATTCTTAACATCTAATCTTTATGAAGCAGGATTGGACAGAGTAGATTGGACGGACAAAGTCACACAATGTCTCCCCCTGGGACCATTTTGCCAAAGACAGGCAAGCAGAGGCAGCGCCAGCAGTTTTTCAACGGGTGGCTGGAGCGACAAGCGACTCAGTAAGGGATGGCTGTGCATGCACGCATCATTCTTTATCATACCATCCACAGTCAGGGTTTCCTGAAATAAAATTCACACCTATTCAGAACAATGCATATCACACTCGTAGACAAACAGGAAAAAAAGTTCAGGGGGCCGGTGGGGGCGAGTGCTGACAATTTTACATACAGACCTATTATATAAATACCAAAGTTCAGCCCACTCAAGTCTCCCTTTACGTTCATCAGGTCAGTGGGTCAGGGCGGAAAAAAAAAATGAGCGCCAAACAACAACCTCTGCTGCTCACTTGAGAAGCAGGCCGACATTTTTGATCTGCATCCCCGTACATAGTCCCTTTATTCACTCAAATCAATTAATTAAAATATCCATCGCTTGTTTCCAAAACCAACTGTCAAGATGTGTCCTCGGCCTGCACTCTGCAAGATGTTTTCCACACTGGCACAATTCAAGAAGCTGCAACAATCCCATCTTTGTTACATTTAATTGTTGAACCAACAATATGGCATCTGTGCGATTGTGTGAAAAATATGAATGACCCATTCACGCGGCTCAATGGAGTTGCTTGACAGCGGCCACCTAGTTTCTCTCCCTGCCTTCAAACACTCCCCCAACCGCCCCTCCAAAACATTTTCAATGCCTTGGCACTTGACACTTCCCCTGGAAGCAAGTACTAAGCCTCTCGCGGCTTCAAGCACTTGGCGCAAGCGTAGCCACAAAGGGACAAATCCTAACGTGCTTTGCGAGACTTGGGAGGACAAAGCCCACATTAGTGAGCATGTCATCTGGACTCCCCTGAGGGGGATCTGAGTGGCCTTGAGGAATGTGGTGTGAAGAGGATAAATATATGTTAGTGGGCAAGAAGATGGAGAATTGGGTATGTGGCCCTTCATTGAGCAACAATATAGGGGGATTATTGGGGGGTGGGGAAGGGTTGGTTTGTTTTATTAAGATCCGGGGCCATCTCGACAGATGATTTGCATAATAGAGGTCTTGCCCAAATTGTTATAAATCGCTTCAAATAATTTGGAGAAAATTTACCCAAAGGACGATTGCTATACATTTCTTTGAAAAAAGAGGTCTTCATTTCTTAAATGACTGAGATACACAATATGGAGTCAGAAATCAAGAAGGTGTACACACCGAGTAGTGTTGGTGCATTTTTTTGCAAGCACACTAGCCTGCGGCAAGCTCTGAATTGCGTGCAAAAGTGGCCAGGTTGCCCAACAAACCAGTATTGGAATTTCCATTTCAAGATTTGAACTGTATTTTTACTATTATTTTTTTTATTATTATCTTAATCACAGGAAACAAAAGAGAGATTTGTTGTCCCATTAACTTTTGTTTGCTTGCATTACAGCAAAAAAAGAAGAGAGTGAGATTCAAAAACAGCTTCTACCACGAAACTGGGAAATGCATTACCGGTAACCGCACGCCCGCCCACTCCTCCCACACCCCACGGTAAATACGCCTCTACATCGTTTACAAGTGCTTACAATGAACAAGACTAGTGCAGTATTGTCCAATCAAAAATCTGAATATAAACATATCAAGCTACTACTATATTATATGGACATTCTCCCAAGTGTAAATAACTATGTTCTGTAAATAAATGTCTTTTTTACAATTCCGTGCTTAGATAGATAGACAGGCAGGCAGGCAGGCAGGCAGGCAGGCAGGCAGATAGATAGATTTTTTTTTTACCTCAACTCTGCAATTTGTGAGATGCCTCACTGATTTTCATCGGTTCTGTGACAGTGACAATATTTGTATTCACGTACATGCAAGCGAGGGAGAAGAGTCAGAGTGCAGCTCTGGGTTTGAGTCCTCCAGCAAGCTGGACGACTGTGAGATAATGTCTGGGGGCAAAGGGAGACATTTTTGGACACATTTCGTTCTAATGTGCACCAAAATTGTACTGGGACTTGCTTTTTGCATTCTCACAAAGTTTCATGAAAATCTGGGATACCGTTTTTGTGTATTTTTCCTACCAAGAAACAATCCTTGCTCTCGTGCTCTGAAATAGCAACAATTTAACAGCGATCAAGACTACTGATACTGAATTTAAACAATGCTAGAGCAACACATGTACAGTGACTGAACCTTAGAACAAATAGCAAAACTCAGCGACTAATTGACGCTTCCTCAGAAAAAGCTAGTAGTTAACTATAGATGCCACAACTCACTACTTTTGCCAAAATAAAACTTGTCAACCTACTTTACCATGGTTTCTTGGTGTCAAAAAGCCACGAGGTGGGGGCAAAGCACTACTTTTAGCTAAATAACACACTAAATCATTTCAACACTGTTTCTTTGCACATGTGTAGATGTCCTAAAATTGCTTTAGCCTGTCCACTAAAACTGTTTTTTTTAAAAATTCTGACTACCTAGCAACTCAAACAAAATGAAATTGTGGAGAAAAAAAAATCTCAAAGATGCCTCAAACCAATACAGTATTGATGGAGTATGACCTCCATCAATCAAAAGATGTTTGATCACCATTTGTTGGTTAGTTTATGTGTTAGCTAACTAGAATTACACAAAAGCAATTTAGTCTCTACTTAGCCACAAGCATGTTTTTGGAACATGGCAGGAAGTCGGATTAGCTGGAGGAAAGCCAGAAAGGCAGGAAGAGAATGCAAACTCCATACAGAAAGACCCAAACACAGTTTCGAATCGGGATCCTTTTGATTGTGGGACACAGCGCATCATAGCTACAGTACCATTCATTTTCTCAACAGTTTAAGCCTTGGCAGAGGTCGGTCTTCAGGTAGAAATGTTTACCTGTATCTCTGATTTTAAAAAAAACGTAGTAAAAGTTGTTGACCAGTGCAATGGTATTTTTCCTGTTGGCGGCCTGACATGTAACTATTATTAATCTATTCTGAGGAACACTGAGGCTTAAGATGCAGAAAAGTCTCAAATGCCACAGTTGACCAATCTTAACATTCTCTGATCCGAACACTCCACTATCTGTGGTCCTTTCTCAAGGTTTCATCTCCCCCCAAAAAATTGGGGTTTTGAGTTTTTCTTTGCCTGGTTGGGACTTTAGATTGGGAAACATTGTTAATACTTTTCAACTTGTAAAGCCCTTTGAGACTCTTTTGTGATTAAGTGCTATATAAATAGACTTGACTTGCGCATTTGAATGCATTACTCGAAGGACAACGACTTAAATCAGAGCATCCAAGAACCAGCAATCGTGGAAACACAGATACCCCCCCTGACCCCCCCCCCCCACACACACACACACCCCCACCGCATCTGGTTGGGAGGTTGGAGCGGATAAGTGCATCAAATCTTTTCAAGGGACCTGCAAAAGCCATCCATGCGCAGCGCCTGAAGATGACAAAGCAAGCTCCACGATGGACCCGAAGTTCTATTGGCCAAATGTGAAGTGAGCAGGAAAGGAAAAGGGTCAGTACAAGAGCAGGAGGGATTTGTGTATTCCCATGTACTCCCATGGGTTGTAGGGCGCTAGCATCTGGAGCAAAATATACTCTAACGGACACTTAACATATTTGCCAAAAGATCATAAGCCTTTCCTGGCTGGAATTTGAGGGCATCAATCTCAACTGGGAGAAATCCACTCTCACATGTACACCACAAAAAAAAAAAAAAAGACCGCCACCATCAACTGCTTTACATCTGTCAGGGGTCCCACGGGGCAGGCAGAATGGCGGGATGGTGAAACCGCGTTTAATGGTAAACATTACACACTGATAGAAAGTGTCAGGATAATTTATCTATATAGCCCCACTGAGAGTCGCTTAACCACCTTTATCGCTCTTTTCGGGGGAGAGAAAGGCACAGGAGATGCTCTCCTTTTCGCACAGCGCGATTCTTCCCCTCTTACCCCGGATTTACTCACCATTGAGCCAACTCGCATGCTGAGATGTGAGACGATACACTACATATATAATGAGGCCAATTCTTCCTATACAGACATACTACTACAAAGAAAACGCATTGTATGACCACCAGCAAATACACTGAACAGGATCTGCTTTATGGCTTTTTTGTTTTTACACACACCACCCAAAAAGCCAAAAGTGCTTCTCTTGTCTTCCTGTTTACAAGTAAAGCACAAATTACACTCCACTACACAAATAACACTCTCACATGGTCCAGTATAAAGGTCCAAAACTCACTCCGGAATTTGCTCCTGCATTTCAGCTTCAGAAGGACATTGATCTTTCCACCATGTATTTAATGCGAGGGGAAAAAAATGCAACAAACTGTTTTTGACCAATTTGACTCCATCAAATGCAAGTGTGCTATTCCGATTGGCACTGGATGGCATATTGGGGCACTTTAAGCCGTTAAAACAGAACCAGTACAAAACACATGCATGGGTGCAAATTCATTGATTTACGTATTCTGCTGTTCCTGCTCACCACCTTTATTTTCATTAGCGTTTGTCTTTTACAATCAATGTCTGGCAGAAATTTGAAATATAAAAGCATGAAATAGTGATGGTGACTGAGACTATATTGTTCAGCAAACAATTATTAAATCTAATAAGTGATTTCATGAGTCAAATCTATTATTCAACATAAATGTAAGACTTGTGTTTGTAAGAACTGCTGCTATACCTCAAACAAGTTGTTGTATAATGAATTACTGTGCTCGTGTAAAAAAATGCTTAAAATTAAACTACTTGTAATGTGCTAAGTCAAATGCAAATATATCATGACATGAATAACGTACAAATTATTTTTTTTTAACAACAAAAAAGATTAGTTTGATAGTTGTATGAAAAGGTTCCACAGACATAAGGTGAGGTGAAATGTTGGAACGACTCATTTTCATATATTTAAATTTCAAGCCCAGGGGGGAAAGGTGCCAATTCAAGTATTACATTGCTAGATGATAAAATATTGCTAGGTATTAATTCATGCTGATTTTTTTTTTCCATTTGGAAACTCTTCAATATTTTTCTTATGTTCAACACTGTGGCAACAGGAACAATGTCTACTGAATGAACATTTGTGACAATAGTGACAGAAAATAAGCATAAGTTAATGTAAATAACCTTACCATAGACGCTACTACTGTTGCTGCTGCTGCTGATCATTTCGTGCTGGAAAAGGTGGGGAGGAAGCAATTAGTGGAGGGGAATTAAAAAAAAAACACCTCGACACAATTTCCTACTCGGCATAAGGGAGGAACTCATGTCAAGTTAAGAACGCATTTAAAAAAAAAAGTTAAAATGTTTGCAACGTCTTCACTCCAACTTGTAAGGCAAATTTAGCGGCGGACGTTAAAAGGTTTATGCGCGTAAATTGTTTTAATTGAAAGGGAGGGCACGTCACATAACGACGGCAAGCTCTGGCAGGTGCGCTCCGATTAAAATGGCGTTTCAGAAATTAATACCAAAAAAAGACTAATGGAACGATTAAAAAAACTTGTTGCAATCATTCGCTCTTCATTTCAAAGGTAAAAAAAAAACAACCAACAAACAAACAAATCTCCCTCCCTATACTCTGCTTACCTGTTATTTTTGCCACAGGTCGACCTCGAGCGTGGGGTGGGGGTTGGGGGGGATGAAAGATTGTGTGCCGTCCTAGGGCAGCATTGGAACCAGGACAGGTTCGGTTGGTAGGTTTGGGCCAGGTCGAAGCATTCCTGCCGAGTCTCGAGTAAGCGGCTCACGAAACGCTGACCACAGCCGCCACTGCCATGATGAATCTCAGCCGGCGGTGGCGGCGGCAGCAACAGCACTTCATCCAACAGATGCTTCTCACCCTGGTCGACGCCACGCCAGCCCCGACGCGCATGCGTACACCAAGCATTCAAACGACCCAGCCTATGCGTGCGTCGGTTTTTTTTTTCTTTTCCTAAATCAAATCATTGGTGGTGGGAAGTAACAATGTACAATTCAGAGGAATCTTATAAGAACTGATCTGATCTTATTGGAACGGTGAGACAATTTCCTTTATTTATGTTTTGTTTGTTTTATTGTTGAACATATTTCTGCGTTGGTATCAAAAGGACGGGACGAGGAACTAAGTACAAATACTTAGTTACTGTATGCTAGAAGCTTTTTTTAGGTGTCTGTGCTTGAATATAAATATAAAATATGTTTATGGCTCATGTGCGCGCGCGCACGCGTGTGCGTGCGTGTGTGCGTGCGTGCGCGTGTAGGCCAGTTCTGTCAGCCAATCGAGATTCTCTTAATAAATGTGGCGGGAAGGAAAGTTTTTATTCGTCAATTGGTTTTAGAATTACCTTTACGATAAAAGTTGATACAAGTGGTTTATAAATTGTTCATCTGTTATCGGTTTTGTGACAGAAAGTGGTTTTATTGGGGTTCTGAAAAAAAAAAAAAAAACGTGCCAAAAGCAAGACAGCGCAACATGATTTAACGCGGGTGGCCACAAGGATGCAGACTCACTCACAAATGCACATCAACGTGTTGTGTCAGGTGTTTTTATCCGCCCGAAATTGCCAAGTCAAAAGTCATATGCCAGCCACTAAACCTTTTTGTGTGGCCTGACCACATGATCCTTCGTGGGATTAGCTCATAATTAAGTACAATGACATTATTGTAGAAACAATGAAAAACGTTTTAGTATTCACACTGGTACAAATAAATTGTATCCCTTCTTTATTACTCCTTTTGAAGTCGTTATTTCATGTCATCGAAAATAATTGTGATCACTTAACCCCACCACCACTTGATGTCTGCAAAGACTTCAAGCATAACATGTCAAAATCAATTTGAGTACAGACTTGTAGCATAAATGTACTGTGAAGCAGTTAATAAAGAACTCATTCCCATGGTGATTACGGGATGTACTACGCATGTTTTTCACACAATTTAAAACATCTCACTGGCGCATGATTAAAGTCTATCGGATATTCTATGGTTAAAATACACAAAGGAAAAAGAATAAAAGCGCTATAAAGACCGGTAGAGGCGGATCGTACAGGCGAGAAATGTTTCCAACGACCTCATCATAATGTCACCTTGAGTGCGTGCATGACACAAGTAGGAAGGCAGACTATCAACGTGGGAGGAATTTATTTTTCTCTAAGATTGACTTGACCGTCAGTGTGAGTACAGGGCCTTTGGGCTAGTGTGGCCACTTTGGAGAGCCTTGTTGTCTGCCTTGAGTGCATGCACAACACGGTTAGGAAGGCGGAAGAGCGGGGAGTTTTCAAAGTCCAACTTGACAGTGTGTGGACATGGACTTTGGGCTGACGCGACAACTTTAGAGTGCCTTATTGTCACGATGGCGAAAAAGCCCTGTGATGACCCAGTGAGATACAGCACAATCCAGCTACTGGAGGCTTTAAGTGGATATATCTTCAAACATGCAGTTATGTGTAGGCATGAAAAAGATGCTAGACGAAGTAGCATCCATTAGGGGGAAAAAAATCCATAACTTTCAATTGCAAGATTAAAGTGTGGCCAACTGCAGTCATTGTCTACTCTTTTCCTCAAACATTTTGAAATGATATATGCTAGTTTAACCCTTTTAATCCTGCTCAGCTGATGCACATTTGAATCTTCATTTTACATATCCTTTTTGCCGATTTTTGGGGTTGTTTGCGACACTTTTCTTCATGCTGTTTTTTTCCACTTTGCAAGGACATCAAATGATAGTGTCCTTTTTTCATCTTTGACTAAAATTAAGCTTCATTCCACTCCAGAAAAATGTCGACATGAATCCTCTTTTCTTCATCACCAAAGTGCTAATTCTGCAGCACAAACCGGATGAACTTGACTGACTGAAACATAAACTCAAAAATCCTTAATTCACAATTTACATCGTTCTAGCTGCAAAATACTAAAGTAATTTCTGAACCTTTCATTACAAGTGGAACATTTTGACTGATACAACTTTGACAGGCCTTTCACTTGATTTAGTGTGGTTTACAATTGTAAAAAAATAATAATAATCATCATAACAAGGACTGGTTGTTATGTAAATTAGCTCCCCTTGTCTTAACAGCGGGACATATCAATATTTGTTGATTTTCTCCAAAAACTATGTTTTCATCCTTATTAGGGAAAGTGAAATATTAAGATTCAAATGTTATTATGACTATAGGATCAAGTTCCTGACTTTTTATGTTGGGAGTCACTTTTATAATTCTTTCAGTAACAGGAAGTGAAAACTGTCTCCGCTGCCCGAGCTTCCTGTTTGGTCCCTGCAGCTGGGAGAAGTAATGTATGTTCGCATGTCCTGACCTCTGCCCTTTATTGTGTTGTGGCCTGCTTATATAATGACAGCACTAGCTTTTCGTATTCTCATTCTGGGCAGAAAAAGATGCCCCGAGGAAGCAACACTAAACAACACAATTGGGAAATTGTATGCTTGGACACTCATGCAAAATTCAGCATTTTCGTGCGGAGATGGCTCCAGTGCAAGACGGGTTATAGTTTAACAGGCAAACCCATTTTGATTCATTTTGAATCTGCAGGAAAGTTTATAAATTTGATCCAGGAGACAGAAGTGCAAATATTAATTGCTGCACATATCCAAGGAATTTTATTAGATGCACCAATTTTTTTGGAGTTTACCTGCAGTCTCCATCTTTCTCTCCGGTCTTTAATGGCGTGATCACCATTAACTCCACTGTAAATCTATCAGGAAAAGGCTTATGGTTGAAATTAACCCCAAATGAAAGTGTTTGAAATTCATGAATTGTGGTCGTTCTTACATCACAAGATACATGAAGTCATGTCTCTGTCTCCACAGTTCAAATATTGGAAGTACAAAGTGGTCCCCTGGTAGGCTTGTGATGTATTCTTACAGACTGTTGTGGCCAACCCCCACTTGCGCATCCTTATGATTAATATATGACAACAGAAGAACATTCGAATGGGACAAAAGAAGTCATTATGTAGAGTTGTCTTCTTTAACCAGGTTTTTATATTAGCAGAGGGAGGAGGGAGTCTTCATGGGTGCAGTGAAAAGAAGTGAGTACCTCCAAAACCAGGGAGTTGATTGCAGATTTCCACTTGGGTTTTATTTAATTTAGCAGTCACGCGCAACATCCTGTATTGTCAAGAAACCTAACGCACAGGTCGGCTCAAATCGCTATGCTCGACGACTGAATTCCTCAGGAGATCCTTTTTCACCCCCATCAGTGATTCAGGCTTTCCAGCACCTCAGCCAGTGTTACATGTGGTCTTAGATTTATCTGAACTCACACATCCCAGTGCTTTCCACATCATCGTTCACAGCTATGAGGCACCAAACGCATCTGTGCGGTCTCAAAGGATGTCCCGAGGCAGAAATTGAGCAATTCTCTGCCCAGTCTTCTTTCAGTCTATCATGGGTTAAGTCAATGAGACAGAACGTCGCTGGTCTCTTGGTCCCAGACCAAGTGTGAAACACAATGGCTTCACCACTTGCGTCATGGGTGGCTGAAGGCTTTCATCTTGTCACACAGGTGATAAGGTCTAAAAGCCTGATGTAATTGTCACCGGTCAGCTGTAGGACACGGAACATATCGATAGAATGCATCCACACCACAGCCGAGCTCTCAATCAACATAGGTAGCAAAGTCCTTGGATACATTGGAGAGGATGGCATCATGGGCATGAGTAGTTCAGGCAGACACAGAAGAATGAAGCGGAAGTGGCCTGTCAGGCTATAGACACAAAATCAGAGGCAATGTAAGAAACTAAAGAGAAAGACTGGAAAAAAAAAAGGCTCACAATCTGTTCATTTTTCATCATTCTCATTTCGTGAGATAAATAGTTTGTGTGATCCGGAAAGTTCCAAATTCACTGTTCCAAAGCAACATAGCAAAGCACAAAAGTGTTTTTATTTGTTTCGCATTCCCAAATGAAAATTTGTGTTGTAGTAGTTTAAATGTCATTGTTAATTCTAATTTCCCGAAGAAAATCCTAGTGAGCTGGCTCAAATTTGGGTCGGCTATTAAAAGGTGAATGCAGCTTGAAATTTTCCCCTTTCCTCTTCATAATGACACGACTTCAGGAGCTCAGAGAAAATGAAAGCGTCCAACATTATAGCACTTGATGATCCTGGATGGTTGACTCGTTTTTATGACAGTTGGCCGACTTTGTTTATTGAGCACAAAGTTTGTCTTCATTTCGAGCAAGCAATTCAGAGATCTATTGCATTTTGCAATATTGTTAAACGTAACCATGCTGAAGCTTTTCCCAACATTGCGACTCTTCCGTCCACATTTTTAGACCGATTTAATACTGACCCTATTTAGTCACTTGTTCTCTCATCTTTCACCTTCTCACTCTTAAAGTGAAGGATAACCCCTCCGAGCAAGCAATCTTGTGCCAATTCACGTGTTTCCAACTCAACACAGCATGCATGCAATAAATGCTGAATAGATAAACACTCATGGGCTGTATGATAAGTGAGAGAATCCAAATGCTTACAGTGTAACAGAAATTGAAGCAGGAAAAAATCTCCACCTCAAGAAAAACACATAGCAAACTGAGTATAAATTTAGAAATTGATAGTTGTGGAAAATAATCAATACGTTTGAGTCATGCCAAATTGGAAGATTAGAGTGTAATGTGACAATGCCCTTCACGGTGGCCACACAAAATGTTGACACTCGGGGCACAATTTGGACATTTTTACTTTGAAGGTGTGCTCACTTTTGTTTCTAGCTGCTTAGACAGCCATGGCTGTGTGTTGACTTATTTTGAAGGTAAAGTAAATTTACATTGTCATACAAGATGTAGACTACTTGACATTGTAGCAACAAGTAATTTCTTCAGGCTTGTCCCATGAAAAAATAAAATTTTAAAAATTTGAGAGGTGTACTCACTTCTTGCAGATGCACGAATACTGACGTGAATTTGTTTCCGGCTATTGTTGTCACAGATAACTTTCATGTTCCCCACAATATTTATCTTCAAAGTCAATGTTATTTTGATGATGTGCAATTAAATTGTGTCTGTGCACTTGCTCGACAAACTTGAACTCTTTTCTCCTGCCTACTGTGGAACCAGCCAACTGAGACAAGGCTGCCATCACAACCAGTTGAGTTGACCCTGTCAGGGAGACGACCGCCCCGCCACTCAACAAGACTGGCCAACACGACACACAGGAAAAACAGAAATGTGTGTGTTTATAAAGCTCTCTTCTCTCAAAGCTGGAGCTTGGAGTCTTGAAACTGCGAACCCGATTTGAATATAGCCTCACTTCACGCCCCCCTCCTCCCCTCATATCTGTGCCCCCGCCCCCCCGAAACAAAATGTTTACAGTTTAATGTATTCTGGGGGAATTGTGCAATCACTTAAAACGTACTGGAAATGAGGTAAAAAATAAACTAGAGGCATAAAATGGGGCAGAGAGGGAGGATTCCCCCCAAAAACATTTGAGCAATACTATCAGGTCAACTTGTTTTCTGAACCCTCAAATTCACATTGTATTCACGGTATCAGATGCTAATCGGCTATAGCATCAAGCTAATGGGGCCTTCCTTAAGGCAGTTATTTGGCTCTTTTAAATACACAAAGTTAATTCTTTTTGTTTTAAAGTAAAATGAACTTCCGTGGTGAGTGGCGTTAAACAGATTTAAGCCACTTTTTGGATGAATTGATCACTTTTTGCCAACTGCTTATTGATTTGAATTCACTACCAGCTTAAAATGCTCGTGTACTTGGGCTGGATTTAATATTAGTGGAATGTGCAGTGGGCCAGTAAAAAAACAAACAAAAAAAAAGAAAAATTGTTTTCGGGCTACATTCGACTCAATTCCGAGGAGTGTCGAGGAGAAAAAAAACAAACAACCATTTGTGTGTCTTTGTACATGTTAGTAATATATTTTTTGTGTTAATGTACGCTGCACCCTAATCATCCTACCAGTCTCATTTTCACAAAAAAAAAATATATATATATATATTGAAAAAAATAAAATAAAGCAGGTAAATCTTGAATTTACGGTGGCGCGTGAATTCGTCACCGACAAAGAATAGGAATCTAGGAAGGCCCAGGGAAGCACTTTAAAACAGTACGTGGGAGCTACGATAGTTAACAGGCTGCAAAAGTGCATCGCATGCCTCAGTTTCAGGCTGTTTCTCATCATGGCGCGCGTGTGTGCGTGTGCATGCCGGTAAGGGTAAATCCCTGGAGGTTAGTTGATCGAAAAGTAGATCTTCGGTCCAAAAAGTTTGGTTGGGCACCCCTGGACTATATCATAAAAACAAACCGGTCATCTCTGAGTGCATGCTTAGGACTGCCATTGGCAAAGTTCTTGTGAATCCATCTATCCATCCATCCATTTTCTACCGCTTATCAGGTCACGGGGGCAACAGCTTTAGGAGGGAAGCCCAGACTTCCCTCTCCCCAGCCACTTCTTCTAGCTCTTCCCGGGGGATACCAAGGCGTTCCCAGGCCAGCCGGGAGACATAGTCTCTCCAGCGTGTCCTGGGTCGTCCCCAGGGCCTCCTGCTGGTGGGACGTGGCCGGAACACCTCGCCAGGGAGGCGTCCAGGAGACATCCTAATCAGATGCCTGAGCCACTTCATCCAGCTCCTCTCGACGTGGAGAAGTGGCTCGACTCTGAGCCCCTCCCGGATGACTGAGCTTCCCACCTTATCTATAAGGGAGAGCCCGGACACCCTGCGGAAGAAACTCATATTGACCGCTTGTATCCGGGATCTCGTTCTTTGCGTCACGACCCTTCTTGCGAATCCTTGTGATGAAGTCACAAACACGCTCATTCACACACATGTGCATCTTTGCTCCAGGGGTCCCAAGAAAACAGAAGACTATGGAGAATCATCAGAAGATGCTGGAAAGTGCCCTCTAGCTGATCTCGTATTCGTACGCCTAGAGGAGCCTGAAGGCAGTTCCATCACACAAACACACACACCTGCACAAATCAATAGACTCACACATATACACACAAAAATTCACCCACCTACGTCTGTTCCGGCTGTTTTTTTTACATGCACCCTGAATCCATTTCCTCATGTTTGCTAACGCAGACACAATGCCCTTTCTCACCTGTCAGGTACTATGTCGAAAAGAGACACCGCGGTACAATTTAAGGAGTCACACGCCAGGATTCGCTGCCCACTTCCGTCTCACCTGGCACAAAAGGTGCTTTAACAACCATCATGCACATTGCGTAGGATGCAGGGGGAACAATCGCCGACTGCCAAGAAATGAAAAGCGCTAAGTGGAAGTTCTTGGAAATAAACAGGCAAAATCTACCCGAAAGGCATCAAATTCCTGAAGAAATTGGCATGACTGCTGGCAGCTGCCATTTGTTTGCCTCTGTTGAAGTTAGCATGAGCCCTGCGGAACAAATGATCAACCACCATGAATAACATTTAGAATTTAACACTTTACATATCGGACATCCATCCATCCATTTTCTTAACTGCTTATCCACTTCATAGTCATGGGTGAACTCGAGCCTCTACTTTCTACATCAGGGGTTTCAAATTCGTTTTTGTCATGGGCCACTTTGGAGTTACGTCTTCCCTCGGAGTGCCTTTCTAACAGTGAAACCGAACAAATGTTTAATCATCTCATCGTTTTATTACTTGTACACAACAAACTGATGCATGACTAGTTTTGAAATCAGACAAGTCAACTATTTTTTTGTTGTTTGTTCATGTATTGTTCATGTGAGTGTCAACAGGGTAACTAAATTATTGCAAAACGTCAAGAGTTTTGCAAGGATCATGGAAGCTGACACACATGATTTGCTTTCGTATCGGAGGATGTTTCAAGAGCAGGTTGAAAGTTATGACCGCGGGGATAGGCTCCAGCACGCTTGCGACCCTTTTCAAGAACAGCGGATTTGAAAATGGATGGATTGAATTCCAGATGCAAGTGAATTCAAGATGTCTCGTGGGCCACGAATTGAAAAGTGATTTTTAGACAATGCACATCACGTGTGCATGCTACCTGAGTGGCAAAGACGTACCTTCGAGATGAATTAAAATGGACAAAGATTTTACATAACTACACAGAGATATTTTATGCTGCTAGAGCAAAGAGAGTATATAGTCTGTACTAGAGGATGACACGGGAACAAATTTTCACATCAGTCCAATCCCTATCCCACATGGAAAAATAAATAAATCCAGCCCCAGTGAAAACGCTTCCCATTTTGTTCCGCTCCCATTCAGTGTGACTTCTCTGTGGTGTGTCAAATTTACAAGAGATGTATTTTCGCTTTACAGGGACTTTAAACTTCTCCTCTACCTTTGTTAGCACTTTGAATTTGCATATCAAAGAAATCCCAAGGGGACGCACTTTGCATATTTACATTTGATTTGGAACGTTAAATGAACATGTCAAAAACAGTCGTGTTTGTATCTCTCTGAAGGTGCAAAGACTGTCGCTTGTATAATTAGCACCATAACATGTAACATCGCCAAATGAACAAAAGAAGCAGAATTCAAACAACAGCAAGCGGCACCTTTCATATGTTGCCTTTCATTACGCATATTCAAATATTCCCATTTCACCTTTGGACCTCAATGCTTGCTAAATGATAGCTCTATTTGAATAATAAAGACAAAAATATGTATTGTAGGTATGTGCTAATGTTTCTTAGCTAGTAGTGACATTAGGTCTCCTAAATTCCATCAGTTTCACTTCTGAAGGGAGGGGTGGGGTGAATATTTTTAGATTGTTCATGGTTGTGAAAGGAATTTCGGTTCAAGGTCATTTTTTTTTTCTCTGCTTGACAAAAACAATCTGTCTTCTTAACGTCACAGAGTTCAAAGTCACGAAACAGTTAAAGCGATCTGTCATTTTACCTGACAGCGGAACGTCTCCACACTGATATGTTGATCCTCTGAAACCAAATTTAAACTTTTTCTTGTCACATGTTGATGGGGGCAGAAGATGGGGGGGAGGACTCGGAGGTCCCCCCCCCCACCCCCACCGTGGTGACACGTTTGATGTGTGTTTCTTAACATGTCTGCAAATAAAACCGTTTCCCAGCTTCTTCCTGCTGAACGAGGAGCCTAAAAACGTGATTCTTGCTGGAGTCAGTATTTTGAATTCAGGATTGCGCACTAGTCTATTGGGCTGTAGATGATTTTTGTTTTCTTTCGTGGTACCTAACCTCCCAATGCATTGATTTGGTTCTCCTTTATTATAACTTTATGGTTATTTTCAAACAATCTGCCATATTTTATCATACCAAAGTAAAAAAAAAAAAAAAAAAAGGAAAAAGTACAGAATGAAATATGGGGGTTTGGGATGGGGTGGTTGGTTGGGGGGGCGGTGACAAAATCAAAAAACCTTTATTGTTCACTATATATAATAGCCATTTGGATAACACGGCAAAATGAAAGTAATTTTACTCTTAACTTGCATAGCGCTTGTACTGGGGTAGGGAATCAATGTCCAAGTATCATTCATTATTTTTATTCTCAATTGGTAATCAAATTATTATTTGATTTCATTTTAAAATCCTCCAGTCTTAACAATATTGCGTAATTGCCTACATTATGATATAGATGATGATCATTCTGATGGATTGTGCTCCAACCTAACATGGGCATGATATACTGTATTTCAAGAGCAACTTATGAGTTTTTAACTTCTTTAACCAAAAGAAAACCTGTCTGACACAATGAAATCAGCCAAAAGATCTCAAAAATCTGCAAAACAAATGCCATGGTTCAAAGAAATTCAAGAACATGCGAGTAAAAGTCACTGAAATCTGTCAGTCTAGAAACGGTTACAAAGCCACACCCAAGGATTTAGGACTGCGGTGAATGACAATGAGAGCCATTACGCACAAATGGAGAAAACATGGAACAGCGGAGACCAGTCGGCCAAAAAAAAAAACACTCCCAATAGCAAAGCGAAGGCTCGCCCAGATCATCAAAAGAATCCAGGACAACATCAACTACTGATTCTAGGTCTCTGTCACCTCAGTGAAGGTCAATTTTTATGACTCAATACTAAGGCAGAGAGTAGGTGAAAATGACATCAATGGCAGCGTTCCCAGAAGTAAACCACTGCTGACCATGGGGGGGGGGGGATGATTGTCTTACTTTTGCCCTAAAAACAAACACACACAATTCCCAAGACTTTTGGGGAGAATAGAGACAAAAAGAACTTATTGGAAATGTGTGTCTTGTTCTGCACCAAACACAGCATCATACCAGAGTGGCAGTGTGATGGTATGGGGCTGCTCAACTAATTCAGGACCTGGATGACTTGCTGCGATTGATGGAACCATGAATTCTGTTGTTTACCAGAAAATCCTGAGGGACAATGTTTGGCCATCAATTTATGACCTTAGGCTGAAACACAATCGGATTCTGAAGGAGGACAGTGAGACAAAACACACCAGCAAGTCAAATTCTGAATGCCTTACAGGTGGTTTAAAAGTAATTCTATAAGGAAGAGTGGGTCAAAATATCTCCATGGATGTGAAATACTCATTAACAGTTTTAGAAAACACTTGATTTCAGTTGGTGCTGCTGAGGGTGGCCCAAGAGGTTAGGATATTGGTGTATACAGGCGCTCCCCGCTTTACGAACTTTCGTGTTGCGAACAACGGTACATACGAACATTTTTGCGGGTACAGGTATGTCGAAAAATGTTCTCGGACAGAGATGCTGTCAGTCAGATTTTGTATCCACACACACACACACACACACACACACACACACACACACACACACACACACACACACACACACATTTAAAAACTGCATTTAATGTTCACTTAGGTTGTCTTTGTCTGAAAATCTTCAACAATTAAGTGGGGAAATTATGGGGGGGAAAATAATTAAGAGTTAAAATACTTTTTCAAGGGCACTGTATTTAATCTGCACAAATCTTGTATTTTTAAAAGATTCAAATGATATAATTCTGCAACTGGGCTTAGTGTGCTCCCTGTTGGTTTGAAGGCAACACTACAATAGAAATGTTATGAGAACCTTCAAAACAAGAAAAAAAAAACCTAACAGGTTGTGAGGGTAAATATGGTAAACACAAATCTTGAAAAACAGGAGTAAGTAACCAAATAGCTCAATACTCCAACAAAACTGAAAACAATTCTCCAAACAAATACTGAAATTTAAATACAGTACTTCTCCATTTTTTTACAACACTCAAAACATAGAATTTTTAAAGGTGCGTGCGTGTGTGTAATAAACCTCTTAAAGTGCTCCAAGTATAAGAATCACAACAAATAACCAGGAATAAAAGTGTTTTGTGAATTTATTGAATTCTAAAAGGAATAATTAAAAAGGGAAGAAAAGCAATGTTGTATTCACTGTGTAATACAGGATTCAAGGGCTTCCGGTGGCTGAGAGGCGCACCCATCCGGGTTGGCATCTGTAAAAACAGCGAAAAAGGCAGTCATTAATAACTGGTGTTCATGAACCAATCCCAAAGTGTTGTACCTGCTGAAATTACACCACTTTACAATTTCTGGAAAAATTGTGCTGATAACACCTCCAGTGTGTTTGTTTCACAACTTGGAGCCACCATCTGATCAATTGTTGTCTTTCAAATTGTTTGACACTTCAAACCAGGGGTGTCCAAACAGAAGAGAAGGATTTAAGGGCCATTTCAGGCTTCTTCATCTTTCATTTATTGATTACGCACGGTAATAAAAAATAAATAAATAAATCCAGTGGAGGTAAAGTTACTGTATCCTAAGCAATTGTTGTTTTGTGTGTATTAGACTTCACATTTAACATCTCTGCTACATCACAGCTTTGCAGAAATTAATCTCTACATCCATCCATCCATTTTCTAATCCGTTTTATCCTCACAAAGGTCACGGGCGTGCCGGAGCCTATCCCAGCTGTCTTTGGGCAGTAGGCGGGGGACACCCTGAAACGGCTGCCAGCCAATCGCAGGGCACACCGAGACGAACAACTATTCGCGCGCACACTCACACCTAGGGACTATTTAGACTAGAGTGTTCCAGTAACCTGCCGCACATTTTTTGGGGAATGTGGGAGGAAACCGGAGTACCCAGAGAAAACCCACACAGGCACAGGAAGGGCAGAATCGAACCCTGCACCTCTGCACTTGTGACGGCAACACGCTGCTGATCAGTCGACGGACTGCTGGAATCTCCACATTCAGAACCAAAACAAGGGAAATCTTTACGATAATGCTGATCTTCAAAAGAGTGTTCACTGTTTTGAAAGTAAGAAGTACAATACAGGCAAACTTGACACAAGCAGAGTGTATTTTTTTATATCTGCAACGGGCCTTTAAAAAACAGCTGATTACGGATGGAAGATTTTGGACACCCTGAGCTTATGAAGAGGACATCACTGGTGTTGAGCCGCAACCTCGTACTGCATGACACAATGCGTCAGTGCAGTCAAATGTAAATAGTTATTGTAAAAGTAATGGCCGAAGTCACATTTTCACAAAATATTTTGCTTTAAACATCTCATGATGCTGAATACTGCCGCTAAAAATCGGCTTTATGGTTAGTTGAAGAGGTCATTCAATTCCACACCTGAAATGAAATTATAAATGACTATAATCAGAATTCGGTTCGATTTTTGTGCTTGGGGGGGGAATAACTTGAGCCATTAATTTTAGGAACGTGACCAAATGTTAATTAACTCATTCACTCCCAGCCATTTTCACTGGAGCAACTGCCTCAATCCCAGCGTTTTATTGGATTTTGACTGATCTTGCAAGGCCCACAGAATATTTGGTTCTAATGCTATATAAACATTGAGCCTACCAAAATAAAGTTTGGACTCTCTTCTTTCGGCAGAAAAAAAATCTTTTTCCATTCTTCAGCAATTGGCATTAAAAAATGGCTAAGTTTCAAGAAAATGGCGATTACTGGGCAAAAAAAAAAAACGGAGAAAAATAGCTTTTTGTAAAAGCATACATTTCAAGCACATGAGGCACCACTGCCACCTACTGGTCGCCTTTTTACATGATTTACAATGCAAACGGCTTATTCTCATTCACAGATTGCATTAGACACTCCTCCTCTCTATGATGCAAAAAAAAGACTTGGACTCCTTGGTAGGCGGGGCCTAATTTTAAAAAGACTACAAGTACGTCTTGTGGAATGAAAGAGTTAACAGCCAAAATGTGACTGACCACAGTTAGACCATTGCGAGACTAATAAAGGTTTTCTTACTTGTCTTTGCATTTGTCCCATCGAGAACATGGGAAAGCTCTGACAAAGACAAACAGCCTTATTATGACATAGCTACACATCAACTGCCCTACAACATGGGATTTGATCAGGGAGTTTACCTGCACTGATTCCAAGGTTGGAGTTATCGAAGAACATTTTGGGAAATGTTCCAGGAAGCAGATTAGCGCCTTTGTCAAAAAATTTGCTTTTTGGAGAGTCGAGCAGTGGCACTTTTGGTGACTCCAACAGCTTGATTGGGGAGTCAAGGACCTTCTGGGAAGCAACTACGAACTTCTTTGGTGACTGAGGCAAGAAGTCGGAGCACACGGCAAGTCCCTGTTTGGTGGGAGTACATGGCGGTGACGGTTTGACATCCACTTTGGCCTTTGACTTCATCTTGAGCGCTCTGTTCTTCCATTTGATCAGGTCAGCCTGCTGGCTAGAAATCACGCTGGGGGTGGAGCAGAACAGAACATGTCAAGAGGAAATCTAACTGAAGCGGCGCCACTCATTCTATGTGTTCGTCTTACTTTTCAAGATGCGTGATTTTAATCTGAAGCTGTTTGACTTCCTCCGCCAGTTTACTATTTTGCAGAACACCGCTGCTCTTGTTCACCAAACCCCGGGGGTTGAGAAAGCGGTCACAAAGCTCTTGACCCTGCAAGACTAAAGAAGAATTCAAGAAACTTGGGTGAGTTAGAAAAAGTCAAAAACGGTTAGAATATTGCCAAGCAACCAACTTCTAAATACAGTGATTCCTCGCTACTTTGCGGTTCACTTATCGTGGTTTCAGTGCATCGCGGCTTTTTCAAAAGTATTCACCCCCCAAAAATAAATAAATAAAATAATGGTGAAAATGCCGCAGAAGGTCCGCGAGAGGCAGCGAAAGTCTGAACAATAGCGAGTCACATCGAGCAACATATACAGTACTACATGTATATTTCATGTTGACTGTATTTTGTTATTTATACACTAACCTAACCTATACATCTTTATATATACACACACACATATATATACATATGTATATATATATATATATATATATACACACACACACACACACATACACACATATACATACACACATATATATATATACACACACATATACATATATATACAGACACACACACGTATGTATGTATGTATGTATGTATGTATGTATGTATGTATGTATGTATCACACACACACACACACACACACACACATCACTGTAGTCGGGTAATAATCCACGACAATCTCAAAAATATGCTTTTTTTCCCCCTAGCATGACATGGCTTAATATGGAGTACACATACATCCTAAGAAATGTTTATAAAATTGAATGAATCAACTATCTGCCAAAGCACATTATTGTGTTCTTTGCTCTAAACAATTTTCCAACAAAAGCATAGATCAAGTCTGCTATGACTGTACTTATTATTCTGATTTCTGGAGTCCTTCATGAAGGCAGACAGATTATCTTTTGTGTTTAATCAAAATCGAACATTCGCAAACATCTGCCTTTGCTTTGGGAAAACAATGAGAAAGCAGGAACTGAATCAGTTCCAAAACATTTGGCGAGTACAGAATCAATCCTTCCTGTGTGATATTGCTTCATTGTTTTTAGACGACTAAACAATACCAATCAGGGTAGTTAAAAACAAAAAAAAACAACAACAACATTTTTAAATACACTAATGCAAGATAAAATTTGTATCCAATTCATCAATTCGAAAAATATTTAATAGTTTCAAGAACAAAACTTTTCCACTTAATTTTTTCAAACTCTGCTTTCCAACATATATTCAGGTACCATTTTTAACGTTTATTTGCAATACATTTGAACTGAATGATATAAATAAATTGTTGTTTTTTTTCATATATTTAAGCACAGTCTTAACACTGTGCATAATCTTAATGGGGTAGTATTCCAATCATATGTCTAATTTTTGATGAAAACTTGCTACAGTAAAACTCCTCTACAACGAAATCATGTTTGCAGCAAGAAATTTTTCACAACGGGGGGCTTTCCACTGTAGCAACTTTGATCTCAGATGTAAGCACACACACACACACACACA
>NW_017805983.1:3756363-3760250 GCF_001891065.2 Hippocampus comes
ACGAGAGTGAACTATGGCCATCGAGGACTACGAAGCGTCCCATGGGTGTTTTTAGCATGATAACAAGCATTCGAGGAAACGCTCGTTTATTTGAATGTCCATCGAGCCATAAGCAATTTACTCTGAGCAGCTAATTGGATGCTACGGATCTAGCTTCAGTATCTACACACATAGACAGTGAGTTCCCTCTTGGCCAATCGGAGGCCAGGATGATGCTCGGTAAGCCAATGGCAGAGCAGCTATGAGTATGTTGCTACAGGAAACTCTGCAGCTGTGACCGAAATAAACATCGTTCACTATGTAAACCAGTGTGGTGTTTGCTGTTGCCTTTTTTCGAACGAAGCAGTAGAGGTCGCTGTTGGATAAGACTTCGTTGTAGTGAACGTCTTTGCGAGGCTGGAGCAGAGAAAATGATTTTGTATAACGCAACAGGGGGGTTTTCGTCGTATGGGGGGCAGGAGAATGGGAATTGTGTTAATGCATGAAGATTTTTTCACATAAGGGGGTATTTTCGCCTATGTAGGTTTCATTCGAGAGGAGTTTCACTGTACTGTATTTCAATATCTGCCATTACGGTGCTCTAAGTATATTTTGCGTGTAGCACTATAAAGTGTAAGTGTGAGAGCCACTGGCTTACATGACTCCTCCCCTTGCTGCTGCAATGTCCTGAGAGATTCCTTCAGTTTCCTCACTAACTCTTCTTTCATATGCAGAACAGTGGTCATCCTCTCGATCCTGAGAGACGGGACAGAATGTTAAGAACAGGGAAATGATGGTACTGGCACTGTTCTGGCCGGTCCTTACTCTTGCTGATGTTTATCGGAAGCAACGCTCAACTCCATTTCCTTCATGAACAATTGAGCTTGGGCTTTCTGCAGCTCAGCAACTGAAGGCGGCGCACATTTCTATTAGGAAATCAATGTGGGAATGAGAAAGCATTTCAGTAATGTGTGTGTTTTACTTGCGAGAGAAGACAACTTTTTAGTGTGAGCGTGTCAGTTGTACATGTGAGGAAAGAAAATTCTGCAGTCTGTGTAAGAGTGTTTCGGTTGTGAGAGTTTCAGTCGTGTGTTGTGTGTGTGTATACAAATGATGCCAAATATCCAAAGTGTTTGAGAGCTTCAATTGGAGCGTGTGAGAGGTAATCCTGAATAATCGGGTTCTATACTATACTACACTATCACCCCCCCTCATACATTTTAAGGAGTGATGTTGAAACCAACCTCAGACTCCTGCAGTTGGCTCTTCAGGGTTTTGATGGCATTCTTCAATTCTTGAACTTGGACCCCGCTTGCTTCAAGTTCTGTCTGGAGTCGCTGAATGTCCATCTTGTAGCCAGAGATGCAGCTGTGATTTTTTTGCTGGGCCTCTTCGAGGTGCTTATTCTTGAGAGACAAAGCCTGATGAAGACAACATGTTACAATTTTGCTAATAAGAATCATGCCAACTTCTGTACAAAAAAAATATATACTTTTTTTTTTTTTTTAATCAATAAAAAAAAAGTCTTTCCCGCCTGTATGCATATCTGGTAATGCTGGAAAAACGCATATCTTCAGACTATGAGTCCAATCATGTACTTACTTATAAATATTGTGATTGGAAGATTTAGAGCTACAGTGAATCTCTATTCATCATGGTGTTATGTTCCACACTCATCCGCATTCCACACTGTATTATAAAACAATGAATTGAATAAACGTCTGCTATCTTACTGCTATAATATATTGCAGCATGTCCTATTTAAGCAAAATGGAAGTTAGCATAGATAACAATTCATCCATTATTGGATCTGCTCAACGAGGGTCGCGGGGGTACTAGAGCCTATCCCAGCTGTCTCGGGGGGGAGCAGGACCAGCCAATTACAAGTTAGTATAGATACGTTTATGGTAAAGCTTCGAACAACTGGTACTTGCACACACAGCAGCAACACAAAAACAGAGCACACAATATGCACAGGCATGTTTGCTACACTTTTTGCTCGAAATTAGGCTGCATACTTTTTAGTTGCAGTTGCCTGTCGTTTTTTTTGTACTGAATGTGGACATTTCTACCACACAACATGCTTGCTGTCATGTATAAGAATCAAGGAAAAAGTGCATACAGGTACATCTAGATAGACAGAGTAGATAGATATTTTTAAGGGACATTTTAAGAGCCGTAATTTTAATACTGCAATATTTTTGTTCACGGTTATCATACCTCCAGAATTTAATATCGGCCGAAGCCTATATGCAATGTGGCTGCTATCCTAAATAGGTGGTGAGTAGAGTGATCATAATTCTAATGCTCACAATTGTGTATGGGATATGTGTTTGGTATTTGGGCATTGTTATTGCTCGTAGTCCTCAGTACGTCTAATTCAAAATGTAACAATATAAATGGAGAACATTAACTACTAAGTGAAGCCATGGTTAGTTAACTGTGGTTGATACATCCTGTGATAGTCACAAACCTAAAATGATGATACTTACTTTGACTCTCTCCTCAGCTTGATGGAGTAGAAGAAGTTCTTTGTTGTTACTGAGCAAAGTCAGCTCTGGCCTTGCTGGAGTTTCCTCCAGCCTCTGTTGCAAAGTGACACACTTGCTTTTTTCTTCTTCCAACTGGAATTGAGCCTGCGCCGTCAACTGCTCCAATTCCTGACACTGAACATTGCGGTCATCAACGAGGCCCTGTAAGGAGTTCGGAGAGATGATGAGCTTTGCATGCATCGGCAATTTTAGAGCCAAAATCCAAATATTGACGTGTTTCCATCAATTCTATTATGTGGCATCAGGGGGTTGTTGTTCCAAAGTGAAACGTGCGTCTATACCAGGAACATAAAACAGGTGGAGTTTGTCAACAATAAATTATTAAAGGGTCTGTATCATGTAAAATTTTTAAAAACATTTTTTAGCCATGTTAAAATTTCTCATCAAAAACATCCCCAATAATACATTTTCCCAGTCTCAGCTCTTGTTCCTAACCTTTCACAATATTTCACACAGAGCAGTGAAACAACACCCCTTTTACATGAAATATTGGTTTACTGAGAAACACCTGGTGGCAAATGTTACCTTCCATCTTTGTAACAAAAGACAAGGAAAAGTATTCATCTTTACATAAAATCATGCCGCTCTATATAAGTGGATATTAATGGATTTCTGAGAGAAATATATCCAGGGTCATCAACTACTTTCCAACGTTTTCACACCAGTGAAACCAATGTTCAAGGAATTTGTAGTGTGTTCACTCTCAACACAAGGTGGGAGGGGCTGGGGGGCTTTGAAACAAATGATGTAAGCACTGTACAAGAAATATACAGAGGACATCCACAGAGCATATGCTGTTACTTTGTCCTTAAATTCAATATATACAATTCCTACCAAGCATCAAAACTTACCGATAACTGTTTTTGTTTGTTTAAAGAGTGATAGCCTGGCTAATATCCCCGCCCTCCTCCCCACAAAAAAAATAATAAATAAATAAATAAATAAATAATAATAATAATAATAAAATTAGGTCAAAAAATGAATACATGAGTACATAAAACACACCTGCAAATATATTTGTCTGCTTTGCAACACTGCAGACCTGCTGTCAGCCTCAGCGCTAAAGAGGCTGTGCATCCGACTGACAACTAATGGCGGCCTAGAATGCTCATCCTGCATCAGCTTTAAGAACCTGGTCCTTTCTCTGACCTCAGCGGAAACTTCATTGCGGTAATAATCCAAGCCGGACCAAAGTTTCTCCAAAATATCGCCCATTTCCTGTAAAACCAAGCATGTTTGTCGGTTTTGAAAGCAGCAAAAATCAAGAGATTATGCTGGTACAAGTAATCCCCGGAGCCCTGCAGAATGGAAAAATGGCCAGCAATTGATATCCCCACCACCAAAACAAATTGATTA
>NW_017805983.1:3761154-3762172 GCF_001891065.2 Hippocampus comes
TACCGTAATTTCCGGACTATAAGCCGCGACTTTTGTCACACGCTTTCAACTCTGCGGCTTATTTCATGAAGCGGCTTATATAAAGACTTTTCTAACGGCTGCCTGTGTACCGTCTTTCTTTGTAAATAGCTCATGTTACAATATGGGCACCTGCGGCTTATACACAGGTGCGGCTTATGTGTGTAGAAAATATTTTTTTCCTTTAAAAATGTAGTGGTGCAGCTTATAGTCAGGTGCGGTCTATAGTCCAGAAATTACGGTACTTTGAGGGTTGGGCGAACTTGTGATGTGAAAGCAAAGAGACGATTTCACTCCTTCCATACCCCGCACAAATGCAATGCAATGCATTACCTGAAGTTGCAATGTTGAGTTGTGCAGCCTTGATGATGCTGTCACCGTGGACCCTGTCAAGTCCCGCTCGTAGCCGCTAAGCTTCTCATTGAGTAAAGAGATGGTTGCTTTTGCTTCAACGAGCAACTGAAAAGGTGAACAACGGCAGGGTAGTTAACGCTTCAGCGTCAATGAACTCAGAAGAAACTTGGCAGTGTTGATAAATACATTGCTGAATGATGAAGGAAACCCGTGGTCAATTAACTACTGTGTCAATCACAGTTGTTCATTCGACTTTGAAAACAACTGTGCACTTTGTCCATATTTTGCTGCAGTGGAGAAATGCAGCAACATGTTGAAACAAAACAAGGACAAAGACATACGGAACAGTTGGAACATGTGCAACATTTGCCTTACCCTTGTTAAATTTAAATGTGAGGTATTTTGGAGTTCAGGGGTCACTCCTTAAGACCTTCTATGACTCTGTGGTGACCTCAGTCATTCATTATGGTACAGTCTGCTGGTCAGGCAGCATCTCAGCCCAGGACAGAGAGAGACTGGACCGACTGGTTAGGAGGGCCAGCTCTGTCCTGGGCTGCTCCCAGGACAGAGCTGGAAGGAGGTGGGCAACAGGAAGATGCTAGCCAAGCTAAAAGCTATGATTGACAGACCCTCCCAGGCCCTCCAG
>NW_017805983.1:3762517-3765463 GCF_001891065.2 Hippocampus comes
GGCAGCTCCTTCAGTAAGAGACCGATACACCCGCGCTGCAAGAAGGAGAAGTATCGCCGCTCATTCCTGCCGACTGCTGTAAGGCTATTTGAATAGACAGACCTGAAAACCTGGACTCACCCATTTTTAATATGCTTATATCTCTATTTTATAATTTGTATTTATTTATATACTTTTTGTTCTTCTACTTCTCCCTTTTATAATTTTGCTGCTATAAATTGGGAATTTCTCCATTGTGAGACAAATAAAGGTTTTCTTATCTTTAATTCTATTTTTCTAAACATTGTGCAAAATAGACAAAACTTAGAGCTATTATTAGACCAAATCAAGTAAAAACGTGAACTCCTGACCACCCTCCACCCCCGAAAGTGGTGTTTTCTTCCATTCAGCCATGCCTGGGCATTCCCCCATGACAAACCATTCTTAAATACCAGCTCCGTGGAAGATTGAGGGAGCCACCCCGTACCGCCTGTGCAGACTACGCACATGCTCGCTTTCTTCAAGCAGCCACGTGAACTGCCGACAGGACTAGCTGGGAAAGAGGCGCTATGAGTGACGCCCCCACCTGACCAGCGACAATGGTTTGTCTGTTATCAATTATTTCTGAGAGGCCTGGTGAACCTTGGCCAGTACCAAAGTGAACTGGTCGGCAGATGAAGCCTTAAATTTGGCGCAATTTCCCACAATCAAACCTGCTGCAGAGGCCGGAGCTGTAAGATAATTAAACCCCACTAGTATTAAAAAATGTTATGTCATGTCTTGTTATACACATTACCATGTGCATAAATGAATAGTCCATCACTGATGTATAAACACTGTCACTTGACTCTGGATGTAAGCCTCAAAAAAACATTATGATTTACCGTTTCGTGGGTGGTGCACACAGCAGGCAGCTTTCGGATGACATTAGGAAGGGGCGGGGTTTTAGTAAATTAGGCCTCTAATTTCCGAGCACGAAAAATAGCCGCCAAAATAACTGATTTCATAAGAAATTAGATCGCCATTGTGACAAAAGTAAAATATATAATCATATACAGTACTGTATGCGCTTTTAGTTGACTGTGAAAAGCTGAAAATAGCATGCTATAAGCCCTTGAAGGCAATGCCAATCTGTCCAAGTGTTTCAGTTCAATAATACATTTGCCAAACTTGTTTACATTTAAACAATATACAAACGAGTAGCACACTTCACTATGTTCTGTACAGTAGCAAAAACAAACATTTATTTTTGTGGGGAACATGTGTGTCCCTAAAACTACCCGGTATGTAAAGTATCTTGCGATTACAGAATAAAAAGTGAGTTCAAGCAAACCTGCTGTGATGCGATTGCCTCCGCTTGAACCACCGTTTCATTTTGCTTTAATGTGTTTAGCTGCTCTTCCAGCTGCTGTACCTGGAGGCAGAGGGAAACATTTACAGAACTTGTTAAGACTACCCTTACTGAAAGCATTTAGAAGATAAAGAAAATATTTACTGTTGCATGTTTTGATGAAGATGGACATGCCCTATTCTTTGTAATCTGTCAAAACTGATCTGCACAAAGTTTAAAAAAGCCCATGACAGAGACCTACCTCCTGTCGAAGGTTGGTCTCCATTTTTGTCGCCTCAGCCTGTTGTAGCAAACTTAACTGATTCTGCTCAATCATACTCTCTTGCATTGTGGAGGCCTGTGATTGACGATCAACAATAATGTAGCGCTTCAAAAATGGTCTGTAGGAGTTTATATTTTGAACAAGCAACTGGCTTTGAATTACAATGAAACACGACTACAAAACTGTACCATGCTTAGCTTGTCCTGCAGCTCCGTTTTGAGCTGTTTTGTCTCCCATTCAAGTTCTTTCAACGTCTCCTGCAACTGAGCTCGCTCCTCGGTGAGAGACCTCAGTGTGCAATTCAGCTTCTCCAGCTCCTCAAAAGAACGCTGACATCTACTTTCCTGCTCAGCTTCAATTCCTTTGATTTTCTCATTTAAACACATTTTCTGCAAAGAAAACATTGTTCCGTTTAGTCAGTTGCACAACAACATTAAAAGCAAGCATATAGTGTTTACAATGCAACAAACCTCAGCTTGAAATATTTCTGTCACGTCTTCTAGCTTCGCCGCGAGCTGATTTTTCTCCTGATTGAGTCTCTCCAGTGTCTCCTGCAACTGAGCTCGCTCTTCACTGAGAGACATCACAGTGCAGGTCAGCTTCTCCACTTCATCAGCGGCGCTCTGAAATCTGCTTTCCTTCTCAGCCTGTAGAACGTCTCTCTCAGCTTCAACTAGGTCGAGTTTTTCAGCTAAATGCATTTTCTACCAAGGAAAATGAGAGCCAATGCCTTTGTTGAGTCAATTTTTGAAAACAAATCTTACAGTATGAATGAAACAAACCTCCACTTGATATTTTTCTGTTAGGTCCTCCAGCTTTGCTACAAGCTGATCTTTTTCCTGTTTTAGTATCTCCAGTGTCTCCTGCAACCCAGCTCGCTCTTCACTGAGAGATATCACTCTGCACGTCAGGTTCTCCAAGTCCTCTGTGGAGCTCTGATCTCTGCTTTCCTTCTCAACTGGTAGAACAGATTCAAGCACTTTGAATTTCTCAATTAAGTGCATTTTCTGCAAGAATTGAACAGTCAATGCCTTTGTTTAGTCAAGTTCAATGTGTCGACTTGTAAAAACAACCTTACAGTACCAGATAACAAACCTCTGCTTGATGTGTTTTTGCCGCATCCTCCAGCTTTACTGCTAACTCATTTTTCTCCTGATTTAATCTCTCCAGCGTCTCCTGCAACTGAGCTTGCTCCTCAACGAGAGACATAACTTTGTGCTTCAGGTTGTCCAAATTGTCAGCCTGTGGGGGTTTTTTGTCAGCTTTCACACACTCAAGTTTTTCTGATAAAGCTCTTGTCTGTAAAGAGGGAAATGTTAGAAAGAAAAAAACATGGCGGTGATTTAGAGAAAGC
>NW_017805983.1:3765628-3797994 GCF_001891065.2 Hippocampus comes
AAAAAAAAAAAAGAAAAACCAACAACAACAACATGAAATTTGGTTCTTGTATTACTTTGTGAGTTCGCAGGTTTGGTCACTTTTTCTGTTGAGTCAAAAATACAGAAACATGAATTAGGAATTTTGGTGACTTCGAAAGCTGTGTAATGTCACTTGGAGCAATTTCCAAGGAGCCGCAGGTCCCAAGAGCAACAGTGCTAACAAATGTAAGTATAAAGTGCATTATTACACTGTTTTGTCATTGCCACGATCAGGTAGAAAATGCAACCTATCACCTGCTGCTGCGAAAAAACTGGTCCAGAGGTTGAAGAGTCAACCGAGAACCACCAAAAGGCAGATCTGCCAAGAATTAGAAGCTGCTGGAACACAGGTGTCAGTTTCCTCAGTCAAGTGTGTTTTGCATCGCCTTGAACAGAGAGCCTGCTGTGCAAGAAGAAAGCCCTCCCCCCAAAAGCGGCACCTTAAGGCTCGGCTGAAGTTTGCTATTGATCACATAGACAAAGAAAAGAACTTTTGGAGAAAGTTCTGTGGTCAGACGAACCAGAAATTGAGCTTTTTAACCGCAACGCCTAGCAATATGTTTGGGGAAGAATCGGTGAGGCCTTTAAGGCCAGGAACACTATGCCTAATGTGAAGCACGGTGGTTTAAGTATTATGCTGTGGTGCTGTCACTGGAACTGGTGCTTTAAAAATACTAAATTGAATAATAAAGGAGGAGGATTACCTTCTTCAAAATACGATAACCTAAAATCATCAGCCAGACAGTTGGGTGTGGGGCGTAGTGGTGTGTTTCAACAGGACAACAACCCCAAACACACAGCAAAAGTGGTTATGGAATAGCTAAATCAAGCTAGAATTAAGAGTTTAGAATGGAATTCCCAAAGCCCAGACTTAAACCCCATTGACAATGGACAATGCTGAAGAAACAAGTCCTTGTCAGAAAGCCAACAAATGTCACTGAACTGTACCAATTCTGCTAAGAGTGGCCAAAGATTCAACCACAAAGCTTGCCAGAAACTTGTGGATGGCTACCAAAAGCGTTGGATTGAAGTGAAAATGGCCAACTGACATGTAAGCAAATACTGCATTAGCATTGCTGTATGTATATTTTTGACCGAGCAGATGTGGTCACTTTTCTGTTAATCCATAGTAAAGAACCCCAAAAAAATCATAAATGCGTGGCTTTTTGGGGTGACAAAGAAGTATCCGTTACAGTTAAACTATGAAAAACTCAGGAGACCCATGACTTTAGGTTCTTTACAAGGATATGTAAACTTTTGATCACAAAGGTAAACTTCAAGCTGATGAGTTCCTGTGGTCACCTCCAGTTGTGCTCTGAACGGGTTCGTCTCCTGTCCCACTGCCTGAAGTTGGCCGTGCAGCTGATCTCGCTCTTCACGGAGAGATGTCACTTGACATACCAGCTTCTCCATCTCAGACTGGATATTGTCTCGCTCTGTGACTGCACACTCAAGCTCCTCAGACAGCCTCTGAATCTGTGATGATGTGAGAATTTGGATTAGACTATGATTGTATACACAAAAATATCAGTGTAAAATACTGGTCAGGAACGAAAATATATTTAGAACCAAAACCATAAATCCATATTAAAGAAAATACTCAACTGTAATCATAAAGCACTTGAAAACAACCACCGCTGTATACAAAGTGCTTTACATGGAGCAAAAATAATTAATACAACTAACAATAAAACAAAATAATAACGAAGACAGTAGAAAACACAAAAACAAAAAATTACGTCGCATGCTGAGTCAAAAGCCAAAGCATAAAAATTAGTTTTTAGACGAGTTCTAAAAATCGGCAGCGAGGGGGCTTACTGAACGTTTAGTGGAATGTCATTTGGGAAGAGAGGGACCAGCAACAAAAAAGGCTCGCTCCCCTCTGAGCCTCCGCTTACTTCTCTGTACCTCTAAGAGTGTCTGGTCCGCAGATCTGAGGCACCGGGCAGGTACGCAGGGGCTCAGAGAGGTAAGGTGGGGCGAGGCCAATTAAAGATTTGAAAATGAATCATAGGATTTTAAAAAGAACTTTAAATTGTGAAGTGATGCCAGTGTAGGAGTTATGTGTCCCCTCTTACGAGTACCAGTCAAGAGGCGAGCAGCAGCAACTGGAGATGCTTAATGGAGGATTGCCTAATTCCAAAGTAAAACGCATTACAGTAACCCAGCCGAGATGTGATGAAGGCATGAAATAGTGTTTCAATGTGCTCTCGAGAAAGGAGAGACTTTACTTTAGCCAGCTGCCTAACATTAAACAAACAGGATTTAACAAATGTAACTCATGCCTGATTTTGACGTTCTTGGGATTTGCCAACGTCTTTGTTTTCATTCATCAACAGGCTGACTTCTTCCTGTAGAACGTTGATCTTCTCTTGAGCCGTTATGAGCTCTGCCTGGTTCTCAGTCCTCTGAAAATAATCCACATTCTCAACATGAGCAATCACAGTGTACTTATGTAAAAGCATATACAGTACATTTAGACAAGGGAAATGTTTGTGTTACCAGATTTTTGGAACAATAGTTTTAACTATGGATGTCAAATCAATAGTATCACAACAAAGGTAGTTCAGAAAGTATATAATTCATACCTGAAAAATATAATGGGAATATGTATGGCCAGGGGAAATGCTGTCTTACTGCGGCACAAAGCCTTTGTCAAAGCAAACAGTGCAAATGCACTGTATTTTGTCATCAAAAAGCAATCCTTGCTTTTCTTTTATTCTTCATTCTTTTACCGTGTTCAAGATGGTCACCTCCTCCTTAGTTTTGACAAATTATTATAAACATTGACTTAAAGCGCACACCACATTGACAGCAATTCATCGCTATCTGGAGGCGATAAGTAATAAAGCCCCAACGACAATCGCAAGTAATTGATGTCCATAAAAAGGTCATACCTTCTATTTTATGGAAGCCCAATACCCAAAATTAAATATACAAAATTTCAAAATCAATCTTGAGACGGATGCCCAAAAAAACCCAAGCAAGTGTGATCTGAATATTGGTTTTTATTTATTTATGGATTATTCTGCCCATCCCAAATTGATGGGCCATTTATTAAGATATGCAAAGTTCCTTACCATTTCGATATTTTCCTCCAGTTCTGTTTTGAGCTGGATCTTGCCCCGTCTCAGTTCCTCCACCGTATCAAGGAGCTGATCCCTCTCTTCAATGAGCGACGTCACTCTGCAAAGCAACCTCTGAGTCTCTTCCATCAAAGTCTGATGTCCAGCTTCCTTGTTGAAACATAGGTCGTCCCTTTCTGCTTTCAGTGTTTCAAGCTCTTCACTCAAAATCCTTATCTGTTTAAAGGAAGGCTATTTTATAGGCTTCTACAACATACAACAGATGGACAAATCATCTGGGAAAAACTAAATTAGTATGACAACTTATTTACACTTTGCTTTAAATCAGACTCCTTCTCCTCAGTTACTTTTACAAGAGTAGAATTCTTCTGCTTCAAATCTTCAAACTCATCGTGAATAGAGTGTAGAAGATGTTGAGACTCTTCAACCTAAAAATGAGGAAACAATTAAATGAAGATTAAACTGAGCTCTGTAATAAATAAATAAATACATAGATAAATAAACGTTTCAACAGACTTGATGTTCCAGCTGAGTTTGTTTCTCTCGACCCATCCTTTCAATGTCATTATTTCTCTGAACTTGATCTTGAAGCTGAGATTGGAGGGAATGTAGAAGGCTTTCGTTTTCTGCAGCCTAATATTTCACACACACACACACACACACACACACACACACACACACACACACACACGAGCGCAGTTTCAAAAACCGGTACATAGAGAGAAAGCAAAGCAGTCAATGCCGAAATCATTTCATGATCTGCAAAACGTTATTTTGCAACGTGAAAAAAAGCAGAGCATTCATCTACCCCATCAATAAGTTGCTGCAGCTCTCCCTCGAGTTGGCTCTTCTGCTCACTGACCTCTTGTAGTGCAGCCTGAAGTTGCTCTTTCTGAAATGGGAAAACAAACGTGACTGTCTGCAGAAAAATCTGAAGGACGGACTAGGCTGATGAAATCAGAACTCACTGGACTGCTCAGTTATGCATAACTAGGTCAACATACAGTATATAAAATAAAAAGACTAATAGTAAAGTAGTAAATGTTTTTTTTTTTTTCCACAGGTTGCAAAGCCACAACATAAACCCCCCGACCTCCTAAGAGATACATACACATTACCTGAAGTCACCACAAAAGGAGGTCGGTGAAAGGGGGTACAATATCGTGCTGATGCTTTGCTTCAAGAAGACAACCTACTTGTGTTTGAAGTGTCTCAAGCTCTGTCGTCATGTCATCAAAAGGCTTTCCTAAGTTGGATGTTTGGGAATCTTCCAGCTGTTTGAGCCGTTGTTTCAGATCAGCTATTTTCCCAAGTGCAGTTCTGAGCTCCTCTTGATTCTCAATCATCTGTTTTGACAACAATTATGGAATGAGCTATGAGGCTATGGTCTTGGACAAAAAATAGTCAAGCAACTCGAAAAAATACTGAGATGGAAATGAAGATATTTAGTCGAGTGCGAGGGTGAAAAATGACCATATCTATATTTTCTTGTAGATCCATCCGGAGCTGGTCTCTCTCCTCTGTCAGCGCTGCGACCACCAATTCTTGCTTCACCGTGTCTTCAGCAGAAATCTGAACACCAGACATCAAGACAAGGTTTTTGCTATCCTCATCTTTCAAAGTACATTTCTGGCCGAGTTCACCAACCTTTCTGAGAGCAAGCACTCCTTCTTGTCTACTGATTACTATGCCATTTGCTCAAAATACCTTTTATAATTAGTATGTGTTATTATGAATAATGAATGATGTCCATTTTCAGACACTGATCATGTTAATGAGGTCTCACAATTAGGAAACAGATAAAGACATGCAAAAATGTTTTAATCTCTTCCAGTGTTTGCACGTTTAAATGATAATTTCCACATTTCAAGGGAAAAAAAAAGTCAAGCAACTCGGTTATGTCGACCACAAAAATGTATGCCTAGTTTGTCACAACCTTACTTACAGTACATCAGGGGTCTTTTAAAACAGCAATGTTAAAGTCAAACAAATTGTGTGATGTTTAAACTTTTCGTGGACATCTCAATATACCTAGTTTACCTAAGAATATACCTAGTTTTAAACTTTTTCTTACGGTGTCATAGCAGAATAAAGGGCAGTGCACTTGTGAGAATTAGGAACTTCGTGGACAATGGTCTCCCCTGGGCCCCAAAAAGATGTTTGTTTGAAGTTTTGCCCCCAAAACAAACCTGCTTTTCCGGGTTGTTCACTTCAAATGTGGGAGCCTGAAATGACTTCAGTCCCTGCAGCTGAGCTCTCAGGTCTCCCTCAGCTTCTTGAGATGCTGCAAGCTCCTTTTGCAGGTTGGACACTGTTCTCTCCAGTTCCACACTATCCATGATATCTGTGAATGGAAATCATTACATGACTTGCTATCGCTCTCAAAATTCATTGCTGTCCGGCTGGGCTACTTTGAGGATTAGTAGGGCCTGGCAGTTGCATTATAACAATTCGGAAAACCTACTTCTGGGGACCTTGCCATCGAGCAGAGTGGTTAGCTTGAGGTTCTCATTAAACACAACATTAAGCTCTTTCTGAAGATCCGCCTGCATTTTCTTAAAATTAGATTTTTCAGCCTCAAGTTGAAAACGCAGGCTGTTGACTTCGGCTTCCATCTTTTTATGGCTGACAGTCAGGGTCATCTGAAGAGAAGATGATAACGACAAGGAAATGAGCTTTCAAACAAAAATCTCTCTATATACATCTTCTCATATTAAAATTGATGACAAACCCAAATGTTTTAGTATGAGGGAAGTTTGAATATTTTGTGTAATTTGTGCTTAACCTTCAACTCTTCCAGAGCAATGTTCTCAGTGCGCAGAACGGCCCATTCTTTCTTTGTCTCTCTGCCAAGGACCTCCGCGTCAGCTAGAGAAAGACGAAGCTTCGCCACTTCTTCAGAAACATCCTTACCACACTGAAAGAAGGAAACAAAAAGTCTGTCGTATAGAAATATAAAACCTATAAACAATGCGTGCAGATAATCATTTAGAGTTGCATAATCGTGCAGGAATGTGGCATGTGTATCTTTTTTGCTTTTTTATGTAAAGAAACGATCATATTGCTTAGGCAATGTTTCATTCTGGTAATCAACAAAAGAGAAAAAAGCTTGTGGTATCAATCATGCGTTGCCTTGTCTGTTATTTTCTGTGAAAAATTTAAACAATTCAAAAAAACATTCTCACCGTTTAGAAAGAAAAATGTGTAATGTTATCTACTACGGCATACAAATACTCCACATGTACCATATTCTGAAGATCCTCAGCAATTTGGGTTTTCTTCGTCAGCTCTTCAGAAACAGTCTCCAAATTTTTCTTTAAAAAAAGACATTGGATTTTTTTAATGCACTGTTGGGATTTAAAATGTATAAAACTACACATGACATTTTTTAAAATCAAATTGAACAGTTGAAATTACCATGTACTGTTCCTGAAACTATTTATGTCCCTTATTAATTAGTTGAAAAAGTGTGACCTCTAAGCCACCTGTCAGAGTTTTTCTCGAACAAAAGTTAAAGAAATGACTTGGCACCCAGGGAAAATTGTCTTCAATATCGGTGGGAGGTATCTCTGAGGGGGAACGACGGTAGTTGCCCCGATGGTCACGCTCACAGTTCCCTGTCCCGCCAGTTTGAACTTTTATTGTCACATATGCAAAATACAAGAAAAAAACTGCCCCCGATATTTGCATACCTCGCCCCCGCCCGGCCCCTCGGTAGTGATTGGTTACCTTGGTTTATGCTTTGAACCACCTGTACGTTGACGCCTTTCTGTCTGGTCTACAATGAATCAACAAGTTGCAGACGACAAATGTCACCTGGGCGCGACGGGTGTTTTCAAATCGTCTTTTGTTGTTCAACAACGCTTTGTTCCCGAATTGTTCATTCCCCCTTTGTGACTGAGTCTATCCTTCTTCCCTCTGTTCGCCCCCTTGCATTGACGTGATAATTGTGGACCTCAAAAGCCCTCCGCCCAGACAGCCGGCGCCTTTGCGCACATGCATTTGGGGGCGCTGGATATGCACCCAAATGTTGAGACGTGCCCAAATTAAATGAAACTTTAAACATGATACAATTTTGCTCATAGATTTCTCTATCACCACCTCACCTGAAGTTCCAAGTATTGGAGATCACGGGATTTCATAGCTTCCTTCAATGAGCAAATTTGGTTTTCCAACTCGCTCTGTGAGATCATAAATATTTAAACATTGTCAATGCATAAGTGTAACGTTTTAGACAGGACAAGGCAATATTCTGACATATCCTAAAACATGTGGCGTTTCATTACAAGTACTGCAATACTTTTAAGTAGTGTATCACGTTCATTTAAAATGTTCATAACTGGAGATAAAAGTTGCAATTATAATTTCTTGTCTCGGGTTTCAGAATATGGCAAAACTCAAGAAATTGTCATCACTGAGCTTTTCCACCTGCACATTTTTGTAAAATATACTGTCAGCGCAAGTGACCTAAGGTGGGAAATTGTGTTGGGTTGCACATTTGATACACTAAGACAATCTTGGAGCTTTGAAAGGCAAAGCTTTAAAAACAAGCCGGTCATGTTATTTCCTTAATTACCTCATGTTCGTCTCTTATCTTTTCTTCAAGAGCCATGAATTCCTGCAGTTCGGCCTTTTCCTTCAGTTCCTGTGAAAGAGCAGTTTTCTCCTTCTCCAGTTTTTCAGTCTGCCTGACGGCAAAGTCCAGTTCCTGCTTGAGATGGTCTTGCTCAGATGCCAGCATATCCTAGAAACACATCCAACAGAAAAAATTCCTTGGATGTTTCCTTGTGTGCATGTCATTTTGGTGGCACAATTGTATACGACTGATTCAACTTTTACATGCAGCGACTGCTTCACATGAAATCATGGACTGAAATTTAAATTTAAAATCAAACTGCCTTCAGTAACAACGATGTTGCCCTTCCAAGATACTTAAAGTGATTCAGTTCCTAACATGGAAGTCAAGTTCAGAAGTCCATCAGGCAATGAAAATCGGCTCCACCGCTGAGCATTGCAAAAGGCATGTGGCAAAAGCGTTTATTCATCAACATGGAGACATTTAACCAGATATATGCCTTAAAGACACATTATCTGTAAGGGGTAAAATCGTTTTATACGTTGTGCTCTATGGTCCAATGACAACATTATAATGAACTAATGGGAAGGACAATGTCACAGTTGGTCATCAAGATTGCGCTGCTCATGTCTAGGGAGAGCTTCACTCAGCTTTACTTATACAGGCAATCAATGAGACATTCTACTCGCTTGGGTGGGCATTCTGAACGCTGTGTCAAATATTTATATTCATGTATTCAAATTGAGGTCACAAAAATGACACAGCTCTCAAACAAAAATGTAATACCGATTGTGCAGTGTCAAAACTGAGCACCTTTAGTGTTGGAAAGGCACAATACTGTATTACATACAGCTCTTGTTGTGCCTATCAACGTATTGTGCAAAAAGTAAGAAAATGTTTCTGTGCTGTACAAGTGGTTACATTGTTGTGCCTGATTGGTCTACACACACACACACACACACACACACACACACACACACACACACACACACACACACACACACACACACACACAATACATTGTTTGTTATCTGCTTATGCAGTATAGATGAGGTCTTATAAACATCCAGAAATGTTCACCTCAAATCAGTAGTGAACTAAAATGTCAACTCCTTTCATTGTGTCACAAGCCCAGTAAGTGCCATCCTATTAATACTGTAGTCCTAAATTGTTTCCTTTCGCAGTAGCGCAATTCCAGACTGGATTTGATGGGGAAAAAAAGTTACCTTCTCCGTGGCTAGAATCTCACAACGCTGGACAATCTCTGCAAAATCTATTTCGAGCTACGGGGGGAAAAAAAGGGAGGTTGTAGTTCAAAATAAAACCAGTACAAAAAGGGAGGTTGTAGTTCAAAATAAAACCAGTGCAGTGTGCAAGAAACCACGTGAACAGAATCCCGTTTTCGACCCACCTGTTCATCAGATTGCAACTGCTTGTCACTCTGTTCTTCAAGTTGTCTTTTCAGTTCGGTCACGCACAGCTCCAGCAACTCTACTTTCTCGATGGCCTCAGCTTTTTGCTGAGCTTCACTTTTGAGCTGCAAGTCAACTTCTGTCGCCTTCTCTTCCATTGCCGCAATTTGATCCAAGGCTTGCTGCTTTTGCTGGCCAACTGTTTGAAGTTCAAGTTCCAGTTCTGCCACTCTTTCAACTGACCTAAAACAGTCATGTATACATCCACTAGTATATTACCGTAAATAGTTGTAGACCATCTACATACAGAAAAACGACTGAATAAAAATAATTTTTAAAAATTCAATCGTGATTATAAGAAAACTAGTACCTGTTACCCAAGCTACGGAAAGTAATAAAATCTTCACTTCCACTTATGTCATCTGATGACTCATCAGGAATCTCCCATTGACCATCAAAGTCTTCGTCATCTATTAAAATGCAAAGTTAGGGATGTAACTATGCTTCTATGTCACCTCTGCTGACCGCCAGAGGCATGATTTTCCACATGCACAAAATCATCCTTACAGTACAATGAACATGGAATGTGAAATGTGAAATGGCACTCTAATTTGAATGTACCCGTGACTGACCTCACCTTCAACCAACATCTCCATCACACTGGTGCTATCAGCTTTCCTCCTCTGATCGACAAACTCAACAAAGCTACGGCCTGACAGACCATCTTGACTGGGAGACGCGTGGGCCAAGCGGAGCATTTTCCCTCCCCACGTAACCCTGCGCTTGGGCACCTTCAAAACAATAATCAAAGGGGGTTGCAGCAATGAAGATAAAAAAGCTGTCATGTTAATTTGACAACTAGTTACCTTTTGTACACGAGTCAGGTTGGTGCTGGTGACCAGTAGTTTGGTGAGGTTTCTTATTCTGTCCTCTTGTTCTACTTGAAGTTGATGTTTTTCTTGGAGAAGCTGAGAGAGCACCTCTCTCTCTGTTGCCGTGGTCTGTGTTTCTGAGGAAACCTGCAGCGGTGGGAGGGCGTTGTCACTCAGTCAATGCATTGAAAGTGATTCTGCAATAGCACCTCTGCAGACGGACAAGGCATTGCAGAGCAAAAAATGAAGTTTCTTGCCTCCTGAAGTCGTCTCTTGAGGTCGACAATTTCATTACGATATCTTTTGAGCAGTGCACCGTCATCAGAAACTTCTGTGACGTGTGGATCATTTTTCATTTTCTTTGCAGTGCTAGCAAACTGTAGAAATAACACATTTGAACATTATTTAAACACCAAACAACATATAACAATAACTGTAAAGCAACTATTGTGCAGCATTTTAGTTCTTTTGTCTAACATTTTTACGGACACAGTTAAAAGAGGGTGTTATATTTAAGATTACAAAGCATTTATGAGACACAGAATAGACACATTTAGGTCGGGCAAGTCACTAATTTAAAAAATGCTTTAATCTCCCTCTCGTTTAGGATAAAAATGGGCAAATGGATAATGGTTTAATTTGCAGTTTTTCCAAATAAAAGAAAGAAGTTTGTTTTATTGTAACCGATTTTTAAATTTACAAAAACACACCCTTTGAAAGCTTACTTTCACTTCCTGTCAAGGGAAAGAAATCCTTTCCCAAGTGTTGTAGCATTTTTAATGAATTCATAAATAAAGTGCTGTGAAAGAAAAGCAATAGTCCAACCTGCAGAGTGCGGAGTGTCTCATCGAGTGATGCAGTCGTGATTGTGCAGAGGATAACTGTTTTGGCATTTCCACCGAGGGAGTTCTGAAGAATCCGTGTCAACTTACTATCTCTGTAGTTAATGAAACTTCGGAAAACACAGCATGTGAAGAGTACGTCAGCATTTTAATCTTGTGAGAGACACTGTGTATCCGTACACACAAAAGCACGATTCTGAGATGTGAATAATGGCAAATGAGTGAAGCAGTCACAATTGACAACTTTGGCATTAAGTACAGTAGATGGCTAGATTTGACATACCTTTGACTATCTTCACTAAGCTTCTTTATCACTTGGCCAAGTGTGAAAAGGCTGCGGTTGATATTGCAACCTTCTTTCAAGCGTGTACCTAACAAGTGGATTCATGTCAAGTCAATTCGAACATTGTTTACCATCAAGCAATACAGCAAGTGAGGTTTCGACTACAGCGTAAAACTGTAGCTCTTTACCTTCAGCCCCTGTTTGGCTTGCTCTCTCTGATCCAGCCAGGTCAACTAAATTCTGAAACAGACACAAAAAAATGGATCGAATCAAAATATAATTACATTTATTTATAAAGCACTTTAAATTCAACAGCCGCTCCTGACAGAGCTGTAGAAGAGGAATAAAAAGACTGAACGTGGACAGTGGGGGGATCATAAGTTAAAAATGAAAATAAATACATGTATAAAAGGGAAAAAAAACGTATAACATGTCTCATTTAGTCAAAGAGTGCTGACTTCAATTGAAATACATGAGTGAAAAAGAATTTCAACACACTTAACATCCACTTAAAACACACCCATTGAAAAGATTTGGTTTGGGGGCAGGGGGGCAAATGAGAGGACAGTCAACACAAAAGGGATGCACTCTGCCAAATTTTCAGTTTCTAAATGCAGCACTCAAGTGTATGCCAACAATTTTGGTGGAAGACAACGACCAAGGAAAAGCAGATGCGAGTTAAGAACTATGAGCTACCTCTTGGCAAACAAATAAAATAAAGTTCACAGCAAAGAAAAGCCTCCTTACCAAATGGGAAACAATGATGGCTCCATCTGCATTTTCCCCTGATGCCAGGTCACTTCTTTCACGACTCTCTAGGATCTAAAAAACAGGAGGGCATTTGTCGATGAATATTATAATCATGAAAATGTAACAGATTTTTTATATTAAAAATACAATAGTAGCCATAAGAGAACTTTTCAATTCATTCATTTGCAAGGGAATTCTTCACAACGCATACACTGACTTGAACCACTGCAGCCGCACCTTAACATCTCTTTCAAAGAAAAACAAATTTTAAACACAACATTTGAAAAAGAACTTGTGAGGACCACAAAAGATTGAAGGATATGATCGAAAAGTGTAGTCATAAACGTGTCAAAAGAATCGTATCACAGAATATTGTTCTAAGTTACGTACCATTCGAAAAACGGTGTGTGAACGGCTGCTGCGCTCATTCATTTTAGTCTTTCCATAGTGACGGTTTTCTGCAAGATCAAACACGTGTAGCATGAAAAAAAATTAAATTAAAAAAAAATCTTCCAGATGAGACAGATCCCCATACATACTTTCTCCTTTGCGAATCCAGGCCAGTACTTGAGCAGGAGAGGTCACCAGTTCCTCGGTCAGGTCAACTACATGGATGGTTTTCTGCACACAGTAAATAAGAATTATGCTAAACATTCAAAATTTAAAATGAAAAGTGTGTCAAGTATCTAAGTTATGCTTGTTGCCTTTATCAAAGAGACCAGAAAACTAAAATGACCGAGGACACAATTCTTAAAAATGATCTCTCCACTGACTTCCCTTCCACAGAAAACAGGCAAAATTCAGTGAGCAAGGGACACAGATTCACTCGTTACCCCAATAGCAGACTTACTCATGACATTTTTATCTTGCTAACACAATATCGGCTAAGAACAACAACGTATTGTGCATGGTATTTTTTTTTGGGGGGGGGGGGGGGGGGGGGGGGTCCCGTGGATCTCTTCAGCTGCAGCACTCGGCGGGTCCCTCCGCAGTCGTGGTCCTCGCGCTTTTCTCCCCGAGGGTGGTAGCATGGGGTGCGTATCCCTCCGTCGGGTCGCCTTGACCGGCGCCTAGCAGCTGACTTAAAACTGGTGCGGACCAGGGGAATCCGACTGTTTAATTAAAACAAAGAATCGCGAAGACCCGTGGGGGGTGATGACGCAATGTGATTTCTGCCCAGTGCTCTGAATGTCAAAGTGAAGAAATTCAACGTGAGAGGCAATTAAGAATGCTCGTCTTTGCAAACAACAGTGACGTTGTTAAGATGCGCGCGCATCTTGGAGGCAATGTTTGCAAACATTGAAACTCATCTATTGGCTGTCAATCAATTTTTTTACTCCAACAAAATGGTCATTTCAGAATACACACACACAAAAAAAGACAACTTACATTTGTAGTCTCTCTGACTTCCAGAGGTTTTCTTTTCCAACTGTCTACAAGCAGATCAGTCACAGTTTCATTGTATATTTCCATGTAAGACACTCTGAGAAGAAACTCCTTCTTTGGACACTGCAGACAAAACAGAGATCACCTGTGATTAAATGATATTGACCAAACAAATGTAGCACAATCACAAAAACATGAAACAAAACTACAACATATTTGACCTTTTTTATGGTTTCAAAGACGTCATCAACAGCCAGTGGGATGACACCAGGAACATGATCACTCCCCATCATTGTGAACGTCTTTCCAGAGGATGTCTGACCATAAGCAAAGATGGTACCTGTTGAAAGCAAAAAAATAAGTAAAAAAAAAAAAAAAAAGGCCGGCAACATTTACACATGCACAGGAACCCGTATGATGTCAAGCTTTATGGTGCCATTACCAACCATTGTATCCTTCCACAGTTGAAACAACCAATGGCTTTGAGATATCCTGGTAAACTTGATTGGTTGTTTCTTCAGCAGTGAACACCCTGTCTGTTCAAAACATACAAGCGCACAACAGATGTTTGCTATACGGCAACCGTGTAACATGCGCTGCAGCTTTATAAATAATAGACGACACTGTACATGCTTGAGCAGAAAGCCGTACCAAAACTGAAACTCTTTGTTGCGCTCCCGTCATCAATCTGATGAATAAATTTCTTATCACTTTTCCAAAAGACCTGAACAGGCTCTGCCGTTTCTGATGGAACACTTTCTTCTCTGTAACAAAGAAACATCAAAGACATTAGATATTTTGAAGTTGCAGTTTAAAATAAGAGTTGCTGCTGTTATAAAAGTGCCCTCATCTTGTTTCGGAGAATTTTAACTTGCTTTCTGTAATGATGGTCTAGAAATTAGCGATGGATCAAATTGTGCCGAGGCTTTGGTCGAGCAATCCAGGATGGAATTCCTGAAGCGTGTATCAAAGTGTCATTCGTTTCAGGGGACATAACATCATTGATGACGTACTGTATAAAGCCATACTGTTTTGAGGAGTGGTTCACGTGCTGGCACTTTTAATTAACAGATGAGGAAAGAGCATAATGGATCTGCTGAAATGTTGTGTTAGTTGTCCAGTTGGAACTTGGCCAATTTCCTCTGACAAATACAATTACTAATTGATGCAGTCTGCTTAAAAAAATGTTGACAACCCTTGGCGAGAGCACTCCAAATTAGATCCCACATCGTATGCCTGTATGGGGGTCATTCCATGCCAAATCACCCAGCGGGTTTAACCAAGCAGATTTTGATTTTAATGAAACTTGCAGTAGTTGTAGATCGTGATGGCAAAACACGAAAGATCAAATTCTAGGTTAATCAGAGCAGGTGTTTGGTGAAATAAGTAGTCAGTGGAGCACGTCTATGGAACTACTATATTTCAGAAGCATTTTTGATTCCGATTCAAAGTTTTGTTTTTATATCCAATTTGATGTTGGAGTTATGACCTCATTTTATAAAAAAGGTATTTTTTTCTTCTCGGGTAATACACTGGTTTAATTAGAAGTGTAGCGACTCCAGAGTGGATGAAACACTGGCATAGTTGTTCATTAGGAGTTAAAATTAAATCTATTACAAAAGATGGGACATCGATTGCATGAGGACCAACAACTTTAAGCTACATACCATGTCCTATTGGATTAGTTTATTGAATTGAATACAACTTTATTGTCAAATGTGCTGTATGTATACAGCACAGATGAAATTTCTTCCCTCTCAACATAAAACAAGAGGAGCCGCTGCGGGTGTCCGCGCCACCATCAAAAGAAAAGTTAACAAAAAAATGACAAAATAATACAAGACAACACATGAGACACAGACAATCGTGCAATCCTAACCACTTTCCTGCATACACTTGTTGTCTGAAGCAGTTATAGATGAAATAGGAGCGAATCCAAGTGTTCTTTTCACCAGTGGATCAGTGTGCACACGTCTGCTACAAGCTAAGCTTGAAAGCAACAAGAAGCTGTAGCATCCATTAACGAAAAAGAGAGATTGGCTCTCTTCTCCTGTCCCTTTTCAGTGATGGTTCCCATGCGGATACTGATGCAAGACTACTAAAAAAAAAAAGCCATCAAACATATTGTAGCTGAAATAAGAGTTTGGACCACCACGTGATTTGTGTGCCCAATAAACCAAGAAAACTTTATCGGGCCACCACTACTAGAAATACAGTATGAACTGTATGTACTATGACTTAAAAGAAGGAGAATAGAAACTCACGGGTTACATTTACGTTGTATAGTAGACCTCACTACAATAATAATGGCTGGGTTTGTGGTGGGGGAAGCAACATTAATTCGCCCTAAACATACATTGATAAACGTACACCAGTACAACTTTTTATGATGGATCGGCCCAAGCTGAAAATGCCAAGACTTTTTATTTGTACCAGTCTACTCTTATGTTTAAACGTAAACATTGCCGTTGGAAGTTGCTTTTATCCGCTTAGCCAGTAATGTAGGATATGCCCGTTTTTAGATTTGTTGAACACTTGCCACATTACATACTCGCTGACAACTCACCTTTGAATAATCGGACGCACTCTAACACATACTTTAACAGCCGACTCCTCAGCCATTTCGTTGCTTGAAAAGCGCCCCGAAAATCAAATTAAATTGCTCTTGCAGATGTCGTCGCCACCAAACACTTCCCTTAACTCAACTGCTGTTTTCGCGTTTAAGAATTCAAATTTCTTCTTCTCTTGAAAACTAAGTGCGGCAAATGGCGTAAAAAGTGCAACATTGCTACCTACTGGTAAGAAGTGTGAATTGAGGACTGCACTGTTTTCTTTTTGATGAACGGCGGTTTACAAGCTGTCCTTGGATCTCAGGGGTGAGTGAAAAATAAAATTAAATAAAATATATTCCCACATTCGTTATTCTAGTTCGTGCAAATAAATGTCCAATCGTGTTGTATTTGCTTGTTTTCGTGAAATTCACACTACACTATTCCACGTTGAAGTTAATCTTTTTTCCGGTTGCTGTAGTTTATGTTTACTATCAAATGCATATACTATATGCATTTGACAGTACTGAAAGTTTAAATATTTTCATACATTTACACATCTGCGCATTGTTGGAACCCATTTTAAAGCATTTTCTAAAACAAGCACTTTACGTTCAGCCATACGAAACATTTCCAATAACAAAATAAAATGAGAACGAAAACGCTTAAAAAAGAAAAGAAAACTAACTGAAACTAAAGGTAGCTTTGTGTGTTCATTTTAAATTTATTGATTTCGGCATGGCTGTACATCAATGCAGAAGAAGAAATGTTAAACAGTTTACAAATTGCAATTAACTTCAATACACAATAAGTACATAGTAACCTTTTCAAAGGCAAAAAAAAAAAACCGAAAGCTTTTTCAAAAAACTAAAAGATAATAACTAACAAACCCGCTTTAAAAACTAATTAAAACTAACTCCATCTAAAAATCAAAACACAATAAAAACTCACAATAATGTTAAATCCAAAACAAGTAACCCTTGTCACAGAACGTTTTTCTATAAAAAAAATAAAAGCGTGACTTCCAGAGTTTATGCCAACTACAAGAAGCTGCTGTGCCACGGAGCTCACCTTTGGTTGACCCATTACTACTTGTTTTACCCAAAAGTTGACCGGAAGGACGAACGTGCATAAAGGGGGGAAATGCAAGATAGCGCAATGTTTTTTTGTGAAGGAGCGCAAAGCCATCTACAGACAGCAGGATGGGAAAGTCACACTTCATTGTAGCAAAACACCAAACACCCACAGGGACGATCAAACTTGCTAAGGCAGAACACTCATGGTTGTGTGGTACAAGACTGAGGGGATTCCCGAGAAAAAAATGAAGCAGTAAGGTCAAGGGCAGACAGGATCCGCTACGGTAGATTAATCCACAAAAAACTGCTGGCGGGTCTTGCATAGACCTGTAGCAAGCAATCTGGCAATGAGTCAATGGTTAGAAGAGCCTTAAATTGGAGGGTGTGGCTGACTGACAGAGTCACTCTCACTAATGGGAGCGTGCACAGGGGGCTCATGGTGCCGAACTGTGAAACAATAGTTTGTTTTGACTGTCTGTGTAAATACTTTGCATAGATACATAGATGTACCCCCCAAAGCAGAATAATGCACAATTCAGTTTTTTAAAATCCTGTTTTAATGCAACGCTGCACCAAGACAAGACACAACACTATAGAACAATTCCAATTCATTTCCTTGGGTTACAGTAATTGGCAGACATCCAGGCTCATACAATACGTGTTATTAGATGTAGGTTGGTGATCGTAATTTCTGAACATAATTTCTGATCACAAATTAGAAATTAAATTAGAATGCATCAACTCTTAACATATAGAGAAACGTACCGGTAGCTGAAGAAGAATAAATACACATTTAAGTTATAAGCAGTCAAAAAGAAAAGAAGAGATAGAAACATTTGACGTTAAGAAATCATTAGAATATTGGTAGAGTCGTTGCAAAACGCTTATTCCTGTTGTAGTGTGACTGAAAAAGGCAGTATTGGAATGGTATGTCTTATAAATGTCCAGTGAATTTCATTCATGATCTTATAGAAAAATATTGAGCATTACAAAAAAAAAGAAAACATTTGGAGATTTGTATTTTATTGGACAGTTTGATTAAGATACAGGTAGCTGCTTGAAAATATTGCTTATGTGTTGCGAAACTTTTCACTGATGGTTCATTTCCTTTTATTATATGGGGGCCGCATGGCACAGTGGTAGAGTAGTTGTTTCCCAACCCAGAAGTTGGTGGTTCGATCCCTGGCCATTGTGACCATGTCAAAGTGTCCTTAAGCAAGATACTGAACCCCAAGTTGCTTCTGATGCTGCGTCATCAGAGGGTGAATGAGGTATCAGTGTAAAGCACTGTGAGTACCGGAGGTAGAAAAGCACCATATAAGTGACAGCCCATTTACCATATTATTGCATAAATTGACTCTGCTGTCTGTCGGCTCAGAGATTAAAAAATGTGACAAGATAAACATTGTGAATCTCTCTCTCTCTCTCTCTCTCTCTCTCTCTCTCTCTCTCTCTCTCTCTATATATATATATGTCAATAGAAAAAATGTTCGACAAAGAAGGAAAAGCTTGAGACATATCCATGTCACGTTGTAATGTTACAGTGCACGAGTGAGTCAGTTGCAAATAATTTTCTATTTATCCTTTATAAAGTGTTAAGAGCTTGGTTTTATAAGTTCAATGGAGATTTATCTTTACAGCAGGCAACAAGCGAATGCTCGCACTGGCCTCCACATAATGTGTCTTTGTATGGGAAACGTTCACCACTCAAGAAGTTGCGGGAGCTTAGCTGGCTATTCCTCTCCTTCCAGTTTTTGTGTGACACACTTGATGCGAATATTTTCTCGAAGGTTGCGGAGACGTGCACTGCGACTTGTGATTTCCTCCACGTAGGGCTTGGGGAACCAGCCCCGTTCCCCGTCGGACAGCCGGATGCCTTCCACCCAACCTGGAAGAGTGATCAACCCCATGAACATTGAATGGGGGAAATCATGATGGTCCTTCAAAGCCTTTTCTGCTGATGGAAACATGATCAGAAGCACTGACCTGCATTTAAATCGAATATCTTACATCTCAATAGTCGTTTGCCTTCATGTCATAGCGTGTCTGTTGGCTGCATGAATTTCACTTGTCTATGGTTTACCATTTTCTTATTTTTTGTCCAATCAGATTTCAGCTTCGACATGTTGTCGCTATCATATGAATGCAATCATATGAATGCAATCTTCCCAGGATCTTCAGATTCCGGATTGCTGGCCGATGCCAAATCTACAGTGGTAAATCTAAGTTTACCAATTAAAGTCAACCAGAGTTCAGATTCAATAAATAGAGCCAGCGAGAAGGCTTAGGGTGATGTCAGCATTTTTCCATCCTCTAATTGGTTCAGAGATACTTGAATGAGATTCCTGTACATTAGTTGAAACCAGCGACTGAGCAAGAGAAGACGACTGTCGGACATAATTGAAAATTCATTTTCAAGGTGGCCTGAGCGAAGGCCAACATCCAAAATGCACTGCCCGCCACTGGTTCTCCTCTGTGTCTCCCTCTCCATAGAAAATACCAAAGGATTTACTGAGTGGTGTAATTTCAGACTTAATGTGGGCAGCCACTCCAGACACCAAACTATTTTTTTTTTCACTATATACAAACAAAAAGTCCCGTGGTCACTCCTAACTGGAGAAGCCAAAAGGAATGAAGATATACAAAAAAAAAGTCAGTTTTGAATATATTCCCCTTTTGTTGAAGAAATGTGACAAATAAGCCTACTGTTTGTTTTTTTTTTTTGTTTGTTTGTTTTTTTACATGGGTGTGTTGACATGTGATACCTTCGGCATTTACTTGTATATTGTGTGACATGGGCATGTGTTTTAAAACCATTTTCTCACCGTCACTTGTGATGGTCTTGGCATGGAGAATGTCTGCCTTCTCCAGTGTTAACTCATCATGTTCTTGTGCCTGATAGCTTCTAATGCACTGGACCTGAGATATGTCTGAGATGAGAAAATAAGGAAATGCGATAATTAGAATGGTTAGCCTTCATGCTTCACAGTGAACCACACGCGTCCAACCTAAGAGGTGTAGTAGGGCAAAACAATTTGTCAAAGTCAAATCGACAACGCAAAGTAGTAGGATGCAGTTTTCACATCGTTAATAATAACATTTAAAGGAAAAAAAGTTGGATTTTGTTTGGTCGGGTGGGCTTGTGTATGTATTTATTTATTTATATAGTATCTAGATAAGTTCAGTGCTTGAAGTCCACATGTTTACATATCATTGTTTCATAAAACATGAATACTTAATTTTGTGAAGTTGTTGAAGTGAAAGCTGTAAAGACGACAAGCCAAAGTGTTTAGTAAGTTAAGACCTCTTTTGGAAGTATAGATGAAGTGTCTTTCGTATGAACTCATGTTTCATTTGCCTTTATTTTAGCATCAGCCTAATATATGACACCAAAACATTTCTGTATGTTACATCTGATATTGCTTCTTGTAATACAGATCACGATTAACATTTTTCAAAATCCTTCAGCCTTACTGTAGACTCACCATCATTCTCACTGGCTTGCTCAATGTCTTCTCGAGGATTGGATGGAAACATGGCTGCAATCCATCGCTGCTTTCCGCTCCTTCTTGCACACAAAATCAACACAACTTAGAGTGCACTTTTGATAAAAAGCATCCAGTTATGCTCTTATGTCCACTTATGTCTTTGGTACACACTCGGTGTTTGACTTGAGCAGAATCTGATGTTTGAGTTGCTGTCCTTCACACAACTGTAGGTGGAAGATGAAGCCTGAGATTCCTTGCAGCTTCTGACTCAAATCCTTCACTTTTAGCTCTCCTATCTTGGCGTGAACAAACACCAAGAACTTCCATGTGCTGCAACACAACCACAAACTGTTGGTTACAAAATCAAACAATGTAGGACTTATTCACGTCCTCCAAAACTGTTCATTTGGAGGATAGCTTCTCCTTTTTTTCATGTTGAAAGTATAATCATCAAACATCCATCTATTTTCTACAGTGCTTGTCCTCATTAGGCTCGCAGGTGAGCAGGAGCCCATCTCAGTAAACTTACGAAGAGGGAAGGTTAAACCCTTGACTGGTTGCTAGCCAAACACACGGCACACAGACCAACAAGCATTCACACTTATTGGCAATTTTGAATCTTCAATGAACCTAACTTGCATGTTTTTGCAATGTGGGAGGAAGTACCCAGAGAAAATCCACAGATACACAGGGGAGAACATGCAAACGCCACACAGGAAGGCTGAAATTCCAACCCTCAGAACTGTGAGGCTGATAAGCTAACCACTAGGCCACCGTGCTTCCTGAAAGTAGAATCAAACAAGCAATTTAAAAAAAATTAATATATATTTTCATTTCATTTTATTCCCATTCAGAGTTCGTGTATCATCAAAATTTGAAAGATAATGATTCAGCTCATCTGGCTAAGGCCTTCCCTAAGTGGTAACGTAGGATAAAGCTGTAATAAAGTGGCCTGATGGTGACCTACTCTTTTCTCCTGGACAGCAGGAGGCAGTCGTTGAACAGGTGCAAGTATACTGGCTTGGTGGGCAGCTTGAGTTTGGATCCCGAAATACTCATGGTCTGCATGTCCACCTCCAGAAGTTCACCGTGCTTCACCAGCCAGCGAGACTGAGAAATCAGAGGGAAGATCTAGAAAGAAGGAAAACGTGTGTTTAAGTCTCTGTAAATGAAATAAATGTGTTGTAAATGACACACCCCACATAGAAGAGTGTTGTTAACAACCTGCCAAATTTGAAAGTTTGAGTGCTTTTGGTTGTGTGAAGCACAGTGAGTTGCCTTGTCGATGAAATGTGGCATGTATAGTAAATAGAATTGCTTTAACCGCATAAATCTCTCTGTTTAAAGCCACATATGACTGGAATATCTCCAACTGGGTCACCTGCCATGGGAGGCGCTAGCCACTAGCTAACTTGCGAACCAACTGCGGCTCCTTGGAACTGGACCACCAGCTGTGGACACGTCTGTGGTATCACCTCCTCACTTGGATTTTAAATAACAACATCGAGCTGTTCTGTAAATTGTGGCGTCCAGGGAAGATGCATTTTCAGGGTGTAGGCATAGCTAGCTAGCTAACGTTATAATGTAGCAGCATAACTGGGCCTCTTGATATTTGGAAATCGCAATTGCACTGCATAACCATGAGATGGGAATGACATCACTCAAGTTTGTCAGGAGCACCGTTTCAGTTACGCACTCTTAAAAAAAATACATAAAAATTAAAAAATAAGAGAGGAAAACTAAAATGGCGAAGAACAGCTTCGCACTATATCGCAATAATTCAGTGCAACAAAGTTTTTAGTGTTTGCACATTTTAAACAATTATCTTCAAACATTTATAATGTATTCCAAAAACATCTCTGAATTCACTTTATGGGGTTCGAATGTTTTGTTTTTTCAATCAACAGACAGTAATCAACAGACTTGTCACCTTGCCCTCAAACTGAATTTTCTTATTGAGATGGATGAGTTCCTCCATCCTCTTCATGGACTGCACGCTGGAGTTGCACTCCTTAATGATCTAAGACAAGATCGTCACCAGAGTTAGAATTGTCCACAAGTCTTTTTAGCATGAGATATTAAGTACCTTTTTTAACTCATTGAAAGCCTTTGTTGCAGTGTCTTCATCTCTGGAGCCTGGAGTGGTCCTCTTTAAGATGTTCTACAAACATTTTAACATTCTTTGAAATGTATCGCATCAAAATCTCGTGTTACATACATATTGTGCAAATATAAAGTGTCTGCAGGGTGTTTCAAGTGTACCTCCACCAGCATTTTAAGCCGAGTGATCCTTTGGAATGGGAGGATTAGAAAGGAGGTCAGAGGAAGTCTCTGGCAGACGCTGTCCTCCTCCAGACGGGCCAAAGTGGCAGGAAAGCGAGCTTTCTCCTGCCTGACGATACAAGAGGGGCCATGTTGAAATTATCATTAGAAAAATTCAGTTTAATCCTAATGCACAAAAAACGCACAATGCAATGCACATGAGGGTCCAAAGTACCAGTAATTGGCTGAGGCTTCATTTGAAATGTATTTTATGACTGAATAGTCGAAGGGAACTTCATTTCTTACTTTTGATGACCACAGATAAACATTCCAATGTGTTGACTTTTATGCTTAACTGAAGAAAAATAGTTTACAAACATGTCCCAAAAATGACTCATTAGTCCAAGTCTTTTATTAAAATTAACTGACTTCATACTATTAAGAATGTATTAAGGGCTATTAAGAATGTATATACAAAAAAAAAAAAATCACCCAGTTAACTTTGGAGCAAGCTTTGCATCAAAGGGAACATTATTGCACTTGAGAAATTCTTCGGCTCACTACAAGTTAAGTCATAAGATAAGATAAGAAAACCTTTATTAGTCTCTGAAATTCTTCGGCTCACTACAAGTTAAGTCATGCAGGTGTATATGAACGCCCAACACAACCACCCATGTCGACTAGAAAATATTTAACGGCACCATGTTAGACAAAAGTTTTTGCTCTTGTCATGCATGTGTATTTTCAGGACAAACACGACTAAGTTGTTTTGCAAAGCTTGTGATGGGAGGCATTTTACTCTTGTTCAGACAAATCACTGGATGAGCCTGCCACAGCCCACATACAGCACTTGCATCCTGCCAATTTTTGCTCTCAAGTCAAAGCAAAAATATCGTCCGAACGATGGCTTGTATCTCGAAGGAACTCATTCTCCTGGTCTGCTTGGAACATTTAACCCTTCACTCTCTGGCTATGTTCTTCAGCTGGCAGAAGGCTGTTTCAGTGACTGATTTGATACGAATGCTGAAAGTCAGACCCGAGTCCACCAGCACACCAATGTTTCGGACTTGTTCTTTGGTTTTTAAAGGCAGTGGCTCTAAGTGTGTATTAACAGCAACACTCTTTTATTTATTGCCAAAAACAATTACCTCTCTTTTGTTTTGTTTATGATGAAGCAGATTTATTATTTTAGACAGTGACATAACAAGGCAAGAATGAGAGAGGAGATGACTGAAGCAACAAGACATAGACCCTACTCACAGGAGACGCTGATAGGTCTGTTCTTGGTAAGCCTGGTTGGTTACATAAGGTAAATAGACCCTGCGCAGAGCCGGGCAGTGATCCAGAACAATGTCACACACGTCAAAATGCAGAATGTCTTCCTCCAACCTGCTCTCCAAGTCATGAAGAAACCTGCAAGTAATGGAAAGTGCTGGATACACCCTCATGACAGACGTGTTCAACGACAGGCAAGTGCCTCAGGACTTCACCTCTCACTGACATCTTTGACTTCGGGCAGCTTGGAGAAGAGCCACTGCTTGTCCTGAGCGCCAAGACATTCGGAGAGCTCCTGTGACAGCATGAAATGATCCACAGCGATGGTCAAACTTCGGATGTATGAGGCCTCAGATGTCACCAGCTCAAACTTGGCCTAAAGGGAGGAGTAATGAGTTATTAGCTATGAGCAGACCCAGGACACTGGATAGTAATGGACAACCCAAGGTAAAAGTTTACTTTGTAATAAATATGTTCTATGTGCCCGCCTAGCACAAACAGTATTCTGATTAATTTGGTGTTTGTTGAATAAGAATTAAATAGATGAATCCATCCATTTTCATCTATCGAAAGGGGCTGCCATTTTGTCTTTATGCCGCTCGCCGCTGTCGAGTGAAACTGACATCCACCGGCCTTGGGCTTAATTTGCGAGCGTCGCAGCGCGTCTGTTTGCTGGATTTGGTTTCATGACATTTACAATGAGAGCTCGAGAGTAGTTTGACATTGATGGATACATTCATCTGCTTAATTCTTATTCCACAAACGCAATATTAATCAGAATACATTGGATCCCCACTATTCACGTAGGATATTAACCAGGCTGGCATGTGAATAGCAAAGATCTGCTGGATTATTATCCATCCATCCATTATCTGAACCGCTTATTCTGACCAAGGTCGCAGGTGTGCTGGAACCTATCCCAGCTGTCATCGGACAGTAGGCGAGGTACATCCTGAACTAGTTGCCAGCCAATTGCAACTGTGTTATGTTCAAGAACATTGAGAAAAAAAAAAATCCACAAATATGAGTTGCAGTGGTCTACTGCACTTTGGTTAGACACATGGAACAAATTTTTGCCTTGAGTTCAGCTTTAAGGCTCATTTGTGTGATGTGAAAACAACCTCCTGCAATTTTCTCTGCTCATTGCTGAAGTTGTCCAGCTGACCACTAGAGCGCACGTCCGGGATGTCCTGCCACAGGGCAAAAGCAGAACCTCGCGAGGAGCAAAAGGAGCTGGATGGAGATAGACTGGATGGAGATGAGGTCCCATCGGAACCGATGTCTCTGAGGCCATCCTCGTCTGTGCCCAGCTCCTTTCCCTGTTGCCTTTGGATCTCTCTGTTAATGGCAACATCGCTGTATTCTTGATACAAGATGGCTACGGGAAACACGGAAATATTTTTCAGGTATCCGCTTTTAAACAGATTCAGAAAAAGAACATTTGTGGAAGAACTTACAATTTGGCAAGAACCTTGATAAGCGATTGGAGCAAGCAACAACAGGCGATGTGCACAAGTCTTCCTCAATGGACCTCTTCCGGATTCTGTCGCCATCAATGTTAAGTAAGATCACCACAGTGAACCTCCACTTATTAATTCATTTCATTGCTCTTTGCATAACTTTGCTGTCTTTCTGTAATACTTTAAGATGAAAATTTGAAGGGGGAGTTTGCAATTTTCCATAAAAATCAGTTCTTGTCATATCTTTTAAAAAGGTTAGTATGGCTTGACAGTAGTACATTTGTGAAAAATTAGTTAAGTAGCAAACTCCACCCGTAATTAGCCATCTCAGGCGATGGCCATGTCGCCAGTTTCTGTTAACTGAAAATGACATCAGAGTTGCTCAAGTCAATAAGCAAATATTCCTTTACAAATAAGGCAGTTTTCTGTGGGAAAATACTCACCCAAGTTTGCTGCTCCACCAATGCGTTGGCACTCCATTGTCACTGCTGGACGGTGGCGGTGCAGGTCCTACAGGACTGTTGGGGGCGCTCTCACTGCAGCCTCCTGAGCTGCGTTGCTTTGCGTTGGATTTATCTAGAAGCGGTTTAAGTACCAAGTAAGTCGTGGAGATGTATCAAGATACCTGCTTTTAAAAGTCGGAATGCATAGCCCAAGAAAAAAATGATTTGGGGACCTCCGTTTTTGCCAATAGTATTGATTATGTGTCATTCGTACACCTACTATATACTCATTGTAACACTGGCAGTGTTGTTTCCCTTATTGTCAACCTGACATGTCTGAACCTATACTTTTTAAAATCTCAAATGGTAGCAGATTCTAGAGCACATCGGGTTGATTTACACAACATCATAAGTGATAAAGCAACTAGGCATATTTTATATATATATATATATATATATATAAAATTTATGTTAAAGCTGTCACCTGCTTTCTTATTTGGGGGTTCTACAAACTTCAACGGCAATGTGCAAAATTAGTTGCTAATTAAATGGAATAAATTATTCCCTTTTCCTCATCTTGCGTATTACCTTTTTTGACTCTCGTTTTAATTGACAATTATTTGTTTAAATCACGTCATGACATACATCCTTGTTCTTGTTTCCACTACTCACTATCTGGGCTTAAACCGCCAGAACTCTGTCTGTCCTTGGAGGCAACTCGGGCTGACAGCGACTTCCCCAACTTCAAGGTGAAGGAATTCTTTCTTTGGGACAGCTGGAGTCTGGAAATCAGTTCTGAGGCCGAGAAGCGCCGCCGCTCGGGGTCTACTTGGCGACTGCGCGGTGTGCTGCCGCACCCCATTGCCATCATTGACATGTACTGACTATCTTGTCTCACACCCGGTTGTGAGTCCTCCAACATCGGCAGCCTTTCTGTTGGTAGATGGAGAATATCATCCTGAATGAGGTTCTGCGGGTCCGCTGTGGCATCTGTAGAAGAAGGGCTGGTTTTGGTGTCTTGTGAGGATTGTATGCTGAGGTCTTCCTCCAGGAAAGATGCGAAGGTTACAGGGAAGAGGAAGTCCGCTTCCAGGACGGGGCTGCTGAGAGAGTCGTCACTCAGGCTGTCTGGAGAATAAACCTGCATCTTACGGCCTGCAAACAACAACTCAGCATATAATAGAATGGACATCTCACATCTGTGAAACTTTAAAGTAAAGGCTCACTCACGGATGGACTTCTCTTTAAGCGAACCTTGGGATGTTCGCCTCTGCGGTTGGTAGGAGTCCATGTTGTGAAACTCTGGGCCCTCGGGTGAGGATGGAGAGCAAGGTATCTGGGAGTCCCAGGAGTCTCTGTTTGTGCAGAGGGATGACAGCGGGAAAGCCAAAGGGAGACTAAGCACACTTTGTGCTCCTCCATCGGGCTGTTCGAGTAAATACGTCCTATGACCATTTGGACATTTGATGGCGCCCATGCTGGTAAGACAAGAGTTTGACGTTAGCGGATCTTCCTCCTGGCCCGTTCCCTGGTAGCTTTTTGCCCAGTCAATTAGTTCACTCTGCGAGTGTTTAAAAGAGTCGAGGGCTGGAGCGTAGGTGGCACATTGTTGTTCATAAGGAGAGCCATGTCCATTTACTCGAGTGCTCGCTGGTGGCCGATGATCGATGAAGGTCAAAGTCTCCTGCTGGCACACGGCCACATGCTTGTGGTGACACGGGCGGGGCAGAGGCTCGTCGTGATGGGCGTCAGAGATCAGTGCCGCCGACTTGCCTGGGCCAGGGAGCCACATGCTGGGACCGTCTCCTCTGCAATGCAAAGTGTGATGGTGAGGCTGGAAATCAGGAAAAGGAGAGAGTCCATACCCAGGAAGCATGGCTACTCAAACACGCCGGATCTGAGGGAGAATGACAGGAAATAGAATATAATACAACATCGCACAAGGACTGTAACATGGGGAATTTTCTACTGTACCACCAACATAAATTATTTTGCTTCCAATTTTGTTTTTAAATGCAAATTTTCGGTCTATCCTTCTATTTTGCATCACTAACGAAAAACATTCAAATGTGTTTGCCTGCAGCGACACAGACAGGAAATGAGATTTCACCTTCCTTTTTGTGGAATTGCGTGTGTTGTCAATGCGCAGCTGTTGAAAAGCAACACCTGTTCTAGTGAAGAAAAGTAGGACAGTGCGCCTTATCTCTCTGACTGCCCACCCCACACACACAGCAGATAGGTAGTTAGCACAGATGGTTATGTGTTCCCAGACAAAGGGTGTCTTTATGCATGTTTGAGCCTGGCTGACACCCGAGATTCTGTGGGAAGCGCTCACGCTGATCCGCTCATATGGTGGCAGCCACCGGGCCCTTGACACAACTTCGATCTTATGCTGCATAATGTCACAAGGTGACTGAGAGGCCAGCAAACGTCACTTAAAGCCACATTCCAGGATACAATTCAAACAGTTTTTGTAAGCATGTCACAAAGCGGTCTCGAAAATCCCACAAAAGGCATCAAATGATCTTATTCCACCTGCGCATTCCTTGTGCTCCAAGTTTCCAATTACGCCAATAGAAATCCAATTCCTGAGATGTGTCATTTTCCCTGCCCTAGCACCAACAGGCTACCGTTTGGGGCTTTATGCCCTCTAATTTCACTTTGGCTGCTGTAGGGCACTGATATGTTCTGCTGCATGTGGCACAGCGGGGTGGTGCATGGCAACAAGTATCAACACTTAACACCAAAAGTGTAAATACAGTGAGCCATTTCCTCCTGTCACAGTCGGAAGAAACACATTGAAATGTAAAGGCCTCCACATTGCTTTGTGCTGCATTGCCCCAGTTGAAAACATGTTCAACTGCAGCCATGCTTAAAAAGTGCATTGGGTTCTGTCTTGAATGTTTGACTCCCTGTACTACTTTGACATAAAATCATAACCCGTGCTTTGGTTCCTCTCTCATATGGTCATACTATATTCAAGCATGTTTCTATTATAAACTAGAAAAACAAGGTTAAGGTTCAGACTTTTGGTCTTATTCGGAAAAATGCAGACAAATTAAATAAAAGGTGACATGAAAAAGTCTGAAATGAAACAAGTGAATATCAGTATTCCTGCTCAGTTGTAATTTTGTATTTTATTTTTTTGCCGGACTTAGACCCAATAGAGCGTGCATTTTACCTTCTGAAATGAAGACTAACGGGTGAAACCCCCAGAAACAAACAAGAACTTAAAGAGGCTGCAGTAAAGGCCTGGAAAAGCATTTCAAATGAAGAATGCCGAAGTCCGATGAAGTCAACGGGTTGCAGGCTTGACACAGTTATTGCAAATCAAAGGTTGTGCCACCAAAAATGAAATATTGCTCACTTTAATCATGTCATTGTTTTATATTTATGGACTTGTTTTTTTTACTTTTTTCGTGAACAAGATTAACTACTGGTATATAAAAAACCTTTACTATATACCATGTAAAACTAATCTAATCAAAAGGGAAATTAAAAATAATCAACTGAGATGACTGCCGTTATAACTGGGATGTGGCTGTGTTCAGAAGTAAACAATCACATTCAAACTCATCTTCAATGGGAGTCAGCACACAACTGCCACCATTTTAAGTGTCTCAGATTAACCCCAAAAGAAATTCAGATGTTCTAGTAGGCTATTCCTGACATTTTCTTGCTTTCTTGCAGAAACCTGAAGTCCAGCTAAAGAAAAACAGTCCCAAGTATAATAATACAACTATAATAATACTTGGGACTGATAATACTACCATCATGATTGTAACTATGGTGTTCGATTATATTTTTTGCCCTTTTAGTTCTTTTCTTTGGTGATGAGGAGTTTTTGTGTCAAACATACTGTACCTTTGACAAAGATATGTTTCTCATTGCTTTAGCAACCCCAGACATATTACGTCAGCGTTCTTTACCATCGACGGACCAGCCAGAACACACCACACTGGTTCGAGTCAGTCACAGTGGGGTGAGAGCTGCTCGTGCGTTTGCATAGTATGTGCGTGTGAGATCACAACAGCACACTAATTGCATTGTCAGTGTACACGCGCGCGCGCGCGCACACACACACACACACAAGTGCGTTTGCATAGTATGTGCGTGTGAGATCACAGCAGCACACTAATTGCATTGTCAGTGTACACGCGCAAACACACACACACACACACACACACAAGCCCGCACTTGTGGAATTTTTCCAGCGACAATGTGTATGTGTATGTACTTTGTTAGATTTTAATTATTTTTTTTAAACACTCAGGTTTCAGCCTGTACGTATTGCCATGTGAATCTAATCTGCTGAGATTCATCGGTGCTGGCTGATGCAACTTAAACTATATTAGCTGATTTGCTCGCCTTGGGTCCTGGGTTCAGTATAAAACAAACATACTACGGTGCTGGCTGATGCAACTTATTAGCTGATGTGCTCCCTTGGGTCCTGGGTTCAGTATAAAACAAACATACTGATATACTGTTCATTGAGCCGTCTCATCTTCTCTCCGAGCATCAATATAGCATTAATATTATCTGATTTTTGCAGCAGCGATAAAACAGCTGGAAGCCTCTTTTTTGATGAATTGTTCAGCACTTGCCAAACCACCATTAAAGCACTTTATTGCAAGTATGCACTTGCAATCAAAGCAAAAAAAAACAAAAAAAAAACCCATTGATCACAAATTGCATGCATCGTGTCTTAAGGCACCATTTGTGCATTTAACAATAAGCATCTCTGGTGATTATGACGTATTTTATTATAGTGGGTTATGTTTTTGTCATGTTATTATCTAAATGTTGATAAAGAACTGCGAGCCATTCTCTGACGTGATTGGATAGCAAAGGTCACCAACCTTGAAAAACGTCAATATGCAACACTTGGATTCTATAAATCTCTGCCAGTCTTCCTAGAAAATCAAGGGACACAGGCAGATTACGTCAGTTAAGCCCCCACGGAAATTCCCAGGTACCAAATGCATGGCTGCCACTGTCTAAAATCGATAATGAGAAATAATTACATTTTGTCATTATAAGCATTTTAAGACCAGACTTTTTCTTTTTGATGCGGTGATGGAGGGGTGAACTCAGGTCCCCTCCTGCGGTCGTAAAGACAGGTGTGGACCCTTGAGGAAACGGTTGCAAGGGGCTGGCTTACCCAATGTGGATAGATGGCGCAGCCTCAGGAAACATATTCATGACGGCCCAGACACCAGCAACATTCAGTCTGACAATCTGTCTGCCAATTACACAAGGCACACGTGAATGTGCATGCGCACGGGTGGAAGATGCAATTTGGTCAAGACTGCAAGGGACGGGACGTACAGTGAGGAGGTAGGGTGAGTTTGCGTTGTTTCCTTGCAGCAAGCCAACAGAAATTTATGACAGCCTGGAAAAAAAACAACCACCACCATCTCGCAAGTAAACACGAAGAACGTCTGGACCTTTGACCTCGACAAGACTGACTCTCCTTTTGCCCTAACAAGCTTGCTCTCATGTGACAAAAGCACAAAGAAGCTTTTGGCAAGCTTACGCCATTTCGATCATGACACATGGTGTCATAAAATCTTCAAGTCAGCATCCAGCCAAATATGTGCGCACATAGTGACATTTGAAAATGAGCCACTCCATGAACACCTCAATCTGACACATTGGCAAATAACATGAAAGAAGTTAAGCTGCCATTAAAATCCTAACATAATGCCATAAACAATGTTTTTTTTCTCCATTTGAACTGGATATTTTTAAAAAGTGTACACACCCCTGTTCAAATGCCAAGATCATCATTTCACTTTTTCCATCAACAATGTGATAAATAACCAGTACAAATGATTTTAAATATTTTGTTATTCTCGATGAAACAAGTAGTAAAATACAAACGACTGGTTGCACAAGTAAGCACACCTTCTTATAACTGCAATGTGGCTCTGTTCAGAATAAATTCATCACATTCAAACTCATGTTAAATAGAAATGAGCAGATTTTTTTTTCCTTTTTAAGCCGAACATATGCGTCAGCCCCATTGAAGTACTTGAAGTCCTTTTTTCAGATTGAATCACTGTAATGTGTGCTTCATGTCAGCATACTATTAGCATAAATGTCATACTATAAAACTCACCCCTGTTACTTCAATTTTAGGAATTTCAATTTTAGTACGATAAAACAATGAGAAAAAATTACTTGAGTCATTCAATATGTGTATTAGATTTAGAATTGGGGGGGTGAATTAAAGAGGACAGAAATGATCCAAGTTTAACTTGAGAGAGTTAGAGCAAACAAATGGCCCTTGCTGCCTTGGCTCAGTTTTAGAGTGTGTACATGTTGTTATTTTTTTTCTCCTTCCTCTCACATGAGCACTGGCACTTTGGACTCATCCCGTTTATTACGTGAACAGGATGGAACATGCTACCTTTTCAAACAAGAAACGCACCAAACAAATTGACCGTCCAAGAATTATTATCCTTGAAAGAAACTGACTGGATTAAAGACTTGGAAAAACACAAAGACACCGACCTGCTGTGTGTGTGTATGCGTGTGTGTGCGTGCGTGCGTGCGTGTGTGTGTGTATGTGTGTGTGTGTGTG
>NW_017805983.1:3798040-3801079 GCF_001891065.2 Hippocampus comes
GTGTGTGTATGCGTGTGTGTGTGTGTGTGTGTTCGGGCTAAATATTTTGTTGCAAAGATGAAGAAACAGAATTTTTTTTAACGCACAGGTGTGTGCAGACATCGCCTCGGGCTTCCACATTTGCACGCCTGCTGCTCTAAGCGGCTCAAGTGTGCCAAATGAACTCAAAGAACAGCAAAAGAAATACCCTTAAAGATTCGTCTTATCTTTTTATGAATCAAACCCATCAATTAAAGTCATTATTAGTGTATTGCACACTAGGTGGTCCTTTTAATAGTCCAGCTTTCAAGTTCATGTCCATTTTCAAGGGCCTTGTCCTTCTCCTCATATTCCTACGACCGCCCCTCCCCACCCCAACCCCCAGGAGATAAAGACCCTTGGATTCTCTCAGCCACTTTTCCACATTCTCAAGATGACTTGGACCCACATTCCTCTTAAATGGACTGCTAAGCCGAAACAATCAAACAAACGAACCTGCACACATTCGCTCACGGTGATATTATCGACGGGTGGAAGCACTGCAATTTCGGCCACATACACCATACCGATCTCAATCGCAATTTTCTTCTTCTACTCTTACTTATCTTAATGTGTGTACTCTATGCATGCACAGCGCCATATGGCCCCTCGGAGGCCAAGATGCGCACTGCAGGAACAGCCAGTCTTAATTTTTATTTATTTTTTTTTATCGACGGGTGGAAGCACTGCAATTTCGGCCACATACACCATACCGATCTCAATCGCAATTTTCTTCTTCTACTCTTACTTATCTTAATGTGTGTACTCTATGCATGCACAGCGCCATATGGCCCCTCGGAGGCCAAGATGCGCACTGCAGGAACAGCCAGTCTTAATTTTTATTTATTTTTTTTTATAGTTACTCATTGATTTACTCAACTCAAGTCAACTCAACTGTATTTATAGAGCACTTTCAAAAGTCTATTATTATTTCACTTTGTTACTAATTCATTTCCGTGTTGTTCTTTCAATTTATGTTTAAATTTTAATTATGGTAGCTAAATAAATATGAATAAACAAATAATATTTTGAAATCAATAAAGAACCGGTACCGGTCCGCAGGGCATTTGGTACCGGGCCGCACAGAAAGAACTTGCCTTAATTCCGTTTTATTTATTTCGGAATACGAAAGATGTTTTATTTTGAAAAATTACCGGATTCTCCGTTACATCCGTCTGTGTCACGCTTGACACACGTCAAGCCGCGCTTCTTCGTCACGTGACCGATTACGCTTAAAAACAAAACGCTAGAGCTCGCAAAATGAGTAATAAAACTGCTGGAGAGCGCAAATGACGGCGGCCTTAAAAGTACGTTCGAGACAACTGGATTAAAGTTATGGCTGAATATTCTGAGATCGCCACAGTAGCACTGTTGCTATCTCCTTCCTCTCACATGAGCACTGGCACTTTGGACTCATCCCATTTATTACGTGAACAGGATGGAACATGCTACCTTTTCAAACAAGAAACGCACCAAACAAATTGACCGTCCAAGAATTATTATCCTTGAAAGAAACTGACTGGATTAAAGACTTGGAAAAACACAAAGACACCGACCTGCTGTGTATGCGTGTGTGTATGCGTGTGTGTGTGTGTGTGTGTGTTCGGGCTAAATATTTTGTTGCAAAGATGAAGAAACAGAATTTTTTTTAACGCACAGGTGTGTGCAGACATCGCCTCGGGCTTCCACATTTGCACGCCTGCTGCTCTAAGCGGCTCAAGTGCGCCAAATGAACTCAAAGAACAGCAAAAGAAATACCCTTAAAGATTCGTCTTATCTTTTTATGAATCAAACCCATCAATTAAAGTCATTATTAGTGTATTGCACACTAGGTGGTCCTTTTAATAGTCCAGCTTTCAAGTTCATGTCCATTTTCAAGGGCCTTGTCCTTCTCCTCATATTCCTACGACCGCCCCTCCCCACCCCAACCCCCAGGAGATAAAGACCCTTGGATTCTCTCAGCCACTTTTCCACATTCTCAAGATGACTTGGACCCACATTCCTCTTAAATGGACTGCTAAGCCGAAACAATCAAACAAACGAACCTGCACACATTCGCTCACGGTGATATTATCGACGGGTGGAAGCACTGCAATTTCGGCCACATACACCATACCGATCTCAATCGCAATTTTCTTCTTCTACTCTTACTTATCTTAATGTGTGTACTCTATGCATGCACAGCGCCATATGGCCCCTCGGAGGCCAAGATGCGCACTGCAGGAACAGCCAGTCTTAATTTTTATTTATTTTTTTTATAGTTACTCATTGATTTACTCAACTCAAGTCAACTCAACTGTATTTATAGAGCACTTTCAAAAGTCTATTATTATTTCACTTTGTTACTAATTCATTTCCGTGTTGTTCTTTCAATTTATGTTTAAATTTTAATTATGGTAGCTAAATAAATATGAATAAACAAATAATATTTTGAAATCAATAAAGAATCATGCTTCTTAATTATCATTTCGATATCAATGAAAATAATCATGACAAGTTTTCCTCCTCCGCATAATCGCCCAGTGCTACTTTTTGGGGCACTCAAGTGGTATGCGGTGAGATTTTTCCAACGTAAAACGTGCCTTGGTTCAATAAAGGTAGGGATACACTGCAAAGAGTAATGCATGTACACTAGATCAGGGGTCCCCAACCGCCGGTCCGCGGACCGGTACCGGTCCGCAGGGCATTTGGTACCGGGCCGCACAGAAAGAACTTGCCTTAATTCCGTTTTATTTATTTCGGAATACGAAAGATGTTTTATTTTGAAAAATTACCGGATTCTCCGTTACATCCGTCTGTGTCACGCTTGACACACGTCAAGCCGCGCTTCTTCGTCACGTGACCGATTACGCTAAAAACAAAACGCTAGAGCTCGCAAAATGAGTAATAAAACTGCTGGAGAGCGCAAATGACGGCGGCCTTAAAAGTACGTTCGAGACAACTGGATTAAAGTTATGGCTGAATATTCTGAGATCGCCACAGTAGCACTGTTGCTATTTCCGACATGCTACCTGTGTGAGG
>NW_017805983.1:3801246-3837780 GCF_001891065.2 Hippocampus comes
ATTATATTTCGAAAACACCATAGTTTCCATGCAGCTCATACCATATTATTTTGTTGTATTATTTCCGCCACACCTTAAATGCCGGTCCCTGAAAATATTGTCTGACATAAACCGGTCCGTGGGGCAAAAAAGGTTGGGGACCCCTGCACTAGATGTCATACAGCAAAAATAAAAAATAAAAAATCATTATTTCAGAGACTCCACACACACACACACACGCACACACGCACACTCCTGTCTGACTGATTTCAGAGCATTTAGTCATCAGCGTGGCAGACAGTTTAGCCCCTCTTGGCAGATTGGCAATGAGTCAAAGTGTCCAAATTCTTAATTGTGCGCCCTAACGTGTCAAATGTGCCTTCACAAGCCAATGAGTCTCCCCCCAAAGCTTGCAGGTGAGACACGGAAGTCGTGCGTTGGATATCGGAGGCGTGCACAGTTTGTAACAAGCTCTCATGGGGCATGAACATACCCCAGACATGCGCTTACCTGCCCCGCTGTGCAACACCTCCTTGGTGCACGGCAACCAACATCATCTTCTCGCCCAATATTTTCATTAGCAGTTTTTTTGTTCTGGGACGCAAACGCTTCTTACACACAATCTTAATGTTTAACAACAGTGCTCTGCTAAGAGTCAACCACGAGCCGTTGACAAAGCAAAACAGACAGATTCACTTCATTTTGACTGAAGAGGGGCAAGTTAAGTCAATGCAGAATCTGAGAAAAATTGGACAGTAAAAGTACAGCTTTGCTTGTACAAAAGTGTGGTTGTTATTGCATGGCTGAATAAACTGTTCAAAAACGTTTAAACTGTGCATTATGTTACAGCGGCTTACAGTAACAAATCTATTTTTCAGCAGGGGTTGAACCAATTAGTTGACAAATCAACTTTTCTACTCTGCAGCAACGTTTCATTTATCGGTATTGTATTTTTGTGCCTTGAAAATTCAAATGCTGAATTGATACTCTTCTGTACAGTAGTTCAATAAAAACAGGCATAGGCACATATTTTCTTCTTGTGTAAAATGACAATTTGGCTATACGTCTGGTTTGGAAGAGTGCAGTCCTATGTGCCCCACCAGTCACACTTCAGAAAAAAATGTGGCCTCCTCCATCGTTTAACTTGCCCATTCCTGGCATAGAAGATCGACTTTCATCACATTCTCGTCAACTAATAAAATTCTGTAGTCGTTCAACCCCTACTCTTTGGGAATAAAACCTCTGGTTTCTTTTTAATGAACATTATTACTACACTTCTATAGATCAACGCTGGTCATCATGGTGGCATTTGGAGAGTCCAATATTAAAATTTTTGAGAAATACTATTTTACCTTGAACAGCGGCAACTTTTCATTGTTATCCAACGCTTAACAATGCACAATCTGCAAGTAAAAGTACAGCTGGCAGAGATCTTTAAGCACACTTTTAAAATAATCCAAACATTGCAGAACAAGAGAGCATAACAAAAAAATGCTACAAACGGTAGAACGGTGTGGAATAAAGCCTGTTTTTTTTTCCAGACAAAATGGATTTATACAATCACAATATACATCCATAATCATGCCCAAAGATGTACATCTTAAAATGTACCTCCAGTCATCGTTGTTTACCGGTGTAAAAAGCAGGACGACAGCAGATAACATTGAGGAATAACTATGCTATGCTGAAATACTTGTTTTGCTGTTCTTTTAAATTTACACCGATTCAAACTAAATTAAGTGTGCCGTCATCTATAGGTCAACTGTGGAATTACACCTAACAGAAATGAGTTACATCAAAATACTGTCATTAACTGAAAAAACTGAAGGGGGCTACTCTATTTTATAAAAACAGAGAAGTTTTTCCTAAAATTGCTGCTTCAATCAAACAGACATTGTGCTGCTCCATCTAATGTGTGCATCTTGGCCACCTGGGGGCAGTATAATCCAGACATATGCATGTACTGTTCATGGAGACAGTCTCTGTTTCTCAGTACACTTCTAATATTCTTCGTTCTTTGCCGAGGATATAGCAATGCGAACTATTCACATGCCAATGCCAATTTATTTGTTTGTTAGCATTAAGCTAACAAACAAGCATTACACATGAAGCTAACAAACAATTGTTAGCATTAAGTGGACATTCCAAAGACAAAGCTATACGGTCATTTTAAACGCATCTCATTTTTGAAGAACTGTTCGCTACCTGCCAAACTGCTGCGTCTTGTGAAGTGAGCAGAGTTTGCTACCACCATTCAGCGCTCTTATCTCAAGGTTTGGTTGCAAGTCAAAGCGAAAAACTGGCCGAACGACGACCATTGTACTTGACACTGGAGCTGCAACGGTTAATTAATCGACAACTAATTGATTGTCAAATTAATTGATTATTATTTCTGAAAATCACTGAATCCTTTAGAAAGCTTTAATTTAAAATTGTCCAAATGCTTGCAATTTCAGCTAAAACAGCAACTAACGATGAGCCAAGACTTCTGCACAAGTATCAAGCTTTCTCATTCCAATCACAAGCGACCAGTCTAAGGTGTCAGCTGTGATAGGCTCCCCACATTTACGTATCGAGATTGAATACCTGAAGGCTGTGAGCATCCTAGCAGGGCCGACAGACGGATGCCGTCGGCGACAGTTTGAAGGTCCTGCCTACCATCAAAGGCTCAGGCTGAGGAGCTCTGTTGTTCATTGCTGCCTTGTCTTCCTTCTGTCTTCCCTGCTCCCTTCTTTTGGAAAACAAAACCTTCTTCCACTGCTATTGCTTGCTCGGAGAAACAACAACAAAAAAAGGTTAGCCACTCACAATGCAGATCCCCTGACTGTGTCTGTCTCTCTACTCACTCCTTTCTTCCCTCCCCTACTTTGGCCGTCCCTCTCTCTCTCTCTCTCTCTCTCTCTCTCTCGCTCTCTCTATCACTCACTTTCTATAACTGTTGGATTCTAACTGGCTCTCATTTTCCTCCTCCCTCTCCTGCCTTCCCTCTAACTTGATAAAGGTCTCGCTTGCAGTTGAGCACCTGCCCGAGGAGGGAGCGGCAGTGAGGAATCAGATATCAGGTGAAGAGGCTTGAGTGACCTTTGCACACATTTTCATCCATTCTGTTGTGTTACTGAGAAAAGTTCAGTTTCGTACATTTGACTTCCTGGCACACTTACGTGGCACACAGACTGGCACAAGTTGAAGTCGGTGGGAGGGCGAGGGAGGAACATTTCAGACAAACCTGCAGAGGGTAGGCTTTGCAGCAAACAGGGGTGCCACCACATCCCATAATTTGACATTCCATCAAAGTAAGACTAAGTAAGGATTTTTATTGGTCTATTGAAAGTTTAAAGGGTAAGGTGCTCAATGTGCATGTAAGGTTTTTTTTGGGGGTGGGGGGCGGTTTGTGTGTGTTTACTGATAGTATATTGGACCTCACATACTTGCAGTTTGGTACCCACTGATTCAGAGTTTTAAATAAAATGTGTCTAGAGAAAAAAAAGAAAAGCCGATCCCAATTTTTGATGGAAAACAATTTCTCTGTGTTTTATTTTCCAAGAAATTTCGGAGTAAAATACGTATAATTTGTCATGCATTTATAACAAGTGTATTTGTACATGGACTTTTACTATGCATGGGTTGGCTCAGTCCCGATCTTCCACCATCTGTATTCCTGCATTGATAGCTGAATGAATTAACGCAACATCATGTTGATTCACATGCTCGATGTTTCACATCATAATAAAATGTATTTGTTGATAAAATCAGGAGCACTCGTTAAATATCTTGGAGTATCCTCAGCCACCAAGATGATATACAGCTATTTAAATCCACAGTTTATCTGATTGCAAGAGACTCCCTTAATTTTGAAACACACCTTGCTGTTGCTGTAATCATCTTCAGTCTGTTTTAAGGATACTATAAGACCCATTTGTCTTTTTTTACATTGGTGTGTGCACGTATCACGCAACATTTTTTACAAGCTTTTTTGGGGTTTTGTTTTACTGCCTGTATGAACTGATTCAAACATTCTATGTACTCTTCTCCTCAATTATCATGAAATCATAAACATGTTCAAACATAGCAGAAAACAGGGTAAAATGCATACTTGAGTGACATTATTTCATTATCTCGAACTTGGCTGTGACTGTTCTGTTGATATGATGCAACAGTAGCGCAGCTGAAACCCCTCGCAGCAATGGTAAACATATATGACACCTCCCTCTGGTGGTCAAAATGAAGATAACACAAAAATGGAAAAAAAAATCAAAAAAGTACACAGCAGAGAACAGACTCCAAGTTGAAGCCCAATGTCATATATACACATACATACATACATACATACATACACACAACACATATATACAGTACATACACATACATATATATATAATATATATAGCCCATTTTATATTTATTCTACAAATATATTGATAATGCTATATTTTATATTGCACTTATATTGCACTGTGTACTTTTCTTTTCTGAAACATATATTTTGTGCAATGAAACACTTTGTTCCCCCCTGCCCCCACCACCCAATTTTGCTGCTGTAGACTGCAAATTTCCCCAGTGTGGGACAAATAAAGGTTATCTTATCTATATCTATATAGAGTATATATACGGTGTATATATAAACAGGGAAACAGATCTAAGCTAACCACAGCATCTACCTATATCGCATCTATGCGGCAGTGTTTTCACCATTTATGCAACACATATTTGCCAAATATTATTTGGACATAAACAATGCCGCAACACGTGCACAGACCATAAAACAATACTCACAAACATATATTCTTACTTTGTATATCCTCTGCGAAGAAGGACAAATATCAGTTGTGATGTCTCCTCTGGCTCCATGTACTGACTTGGGGCAAGAGGCGATGTATACCCTTAAAGTAGAAAATAATGGCCCTTCTTTACACACACTCTCACCATCTGTTTCTATTCAGACGTGCGGTTCCATTCCATAGGCACAGCACTGTAATGCAACATTGTCACAAAAAAATAATCATTAGATTTACGGTAAATGATGACATTTGTAATGCAAATGATTTACACACAGTGTTAATTATTCGCTTTATTTTGTTCTGCCACCAGGTTATTATTTTCATATCATAAGCACAGTTGACGGTATTTAAAAAAACAACAACACTGGCATGTGCATGTTCTTTTTCATTAGTGCTATATTTACGTCCCAATAAAATAGCGCAACTTAATACACATTTTACTTGCAACAAAAAACAAAACAAAACAAAAAAGATTAAGATGTCGTCCATCATTGGCCAGCAATGTTTGACTGAAGGTTGACACAAATTCTTTACACTTACCACATCTGAACTTCACGATCTGCAACTTTTTTTCTCTCTGCTTCTCAAAAAAAAAAAGGGGGAATCCCGCATATGAGATTTCTTTAAACACCGACCAGCCCAAACATTCCAACAGTAAACGTTTAATTTTGATTAACACTTAGAAAGGTACGATTGTAACAATATGCTCATTATTGTGACACATTATACCAAAGCTGAGCCCAATACGTTTGACTCTGCAGTGTTATCAAAACTAGCAACAGCTCTCAGTAGTTGTACACCACTGCAAACTAACAGCGTTCATAATGCTGTAGCCTCTTGGTGTATATATGATGGAAAATAAAGTGCGCTTGGGTACCCGAACGCCATACACTGCCAAAAAATGACATGCGAGGTCAAAATTGGTCAAACATTTTTGCTCCTTTTGTATACACAAAACAACTGTTCTGAACTCCAATGAACGACATGGAAAGTAAAAGAATCGCAATAAAATGCAGCAAAGAAAAAAAAAGTGAGAAAGCGGTGAATTTTGGATGCACAAGTACCTTTTTCACCTGAGATTAGATTTGTTTGTAAAAGGGCAGCAGAGGCAATCAAGTGGCACTTGGAAAAGATTAAAGCACTCGACATGACGGCACGTGTAAGTGAAATATCTACAGTAGATATGAAAAGTCTACACACACCCATTTCAAAACTTTTCCCACAAATAATGTGACATAAATTCTATAACTCAATGAAAACAAATCTTTCAGATGTTAACTAAAAATAAACAACTGAGATAATGTGGTGGCACAAAACCATCAAGGTTCTGCTTGGAAGAAGAAAAAAAAAGCCTACTAGAACATTTGAAATGTATCTGGGGTTGATTGGAGGCACCTGTTATGTTGGCACGCGTGTGCTGAACTTGGACGTAACTTCAGTTTGGATTTGATTGGTTCATTCTGAACACCGCCACAAGCTGTTTCGAAGAGGGTGTGCATACCGCCGCAACTGCTTTATCTCAGTTATTTATTTTTATTTCCTTTCTTGAAAGGATAACATACTTTTTAAATTGAGTTCAGATTCAGATTCAGAAAACTTTATTTATCCCAGTGGGGTAATTAGAGTTGTAAAGGTTGTAGGTCACATTAATCGTGTAAAAAGTTTTATCTTGATCTTATTTTTTGATATCACAGGAACCTTTAATTGGCATTTGGTTTACATTTGTCGTATTGACCACAATGTTTTCCTAATGACAGAAACTCGAGTTACAAGATAAAAGCATTTTTTTGTTTGTGGTTGTAGAGACAAAAAAAACCCAAAACAAAACAAGCAACAACAATTTAAAAAAACAAGTGAATCATATCATGATTTTGTGCTATTGCACCAAGGTCTGCCTCACAATAACACAATCATCAAACCAACGCCGACCAAAATGCTACCATTGGTACCGCGAGGAAAACAATGTGCAAGTCTGCATGGAAGCCATCTGCACATGTCAAGTGCACTTTTAGGCTTTCATCATCAATTTTTCGTTACCCCTTACCTCAATTCAAATAAATCTGAATGTCGTAGAAAAGTTCATACCAGTAGTTGACCTCAAACAGTGAAATGTGGCTAGGTATTGATATATGGAGTCATTAAACATGGAAAAAACATTTCAGAAGGCCAACTCCTACCTACCATCTTCATTTCTTGAGATTGTGAATCTCCATTAGCTGTGAAGAACAATCATTGTTACTATGACTATGTGTGTGTAGTTAATCTTCAACTTTTTGAATAGAAGCATGAAAATACTGACATTTAATAAGATGCGCCAATATATGCACTACACACCAAAAGTTAGCTTTCAGCGAGACTTCTGGATTAACCTAAAATGATCTACAACCTTTACAGATGAACTGAGTTTGACCTTTTATTAACTTTTGAATACGCATGTCCAACTGTTCAATGTATGAGTACTTTTTTCACAACAAAATATCAGCATCTCAACAGTAAATATCTGACTTCTGCCGTTCTCCATGAAAGCGGACTGATTATCTTTTTGTTTTTTCTGAATAAAACATTTTCAAAGACTGACTTTTACTTTAGAAATCATCCATCCATCCGTTTTCTTATCTGCTTATCCTCACAAGGGTTGCGGGCGTGCTGGAGCCTATCCCAGCTGTCTTCGGGCCGTAGGCGGGGGACACCCTGAACTGGTTGCCAGCCAATCACAGGGCACCCACAATCAAACCTCGGGACAAATTTGGAGTGCCCATCAACCTGTCATACATGTTTTTAAAATGTGGGAGAAAACCGGAGAACCCGGAGAAAACCCACGCAGGCACGGGGAGAACATGCAAACTCCACTGCACTGTGAGGTCGACGTGCTAACCACTGAACCACCGGGCCGTCATTTTAATAGTTGCTTCAATGAAATAAAATAATTTTCATTTTCATAATCAGTTGTGCTGCGTTCTATTTTTGGAAAATCATCATTCATCAACACGCAGTTGGTGTGAGTGGGTACTCACGGTATGACAAAAAGGTACTATGGATCAAATAAATGACAGATCAATCAATTAATAAAACAATTATTAGCTGCAGCCCTAATATCATTTCTGATTTAATTTAACCAGGAAACTTATTGGTCCACTCATGGATCAAATGCCTGTTTTGAATTTTTCCTGTTCAGCTCCTTGTAAGAGAACAGCATGTTGTGCAAAAAGTAAGAAATACGAAATACTTGCACCTATTAGGGTGGAAAGCTTAGAAAAGGTCATTTAAGCTCACCTGGAAAGGTTAGAGTGCATTTCAGAAGGAATGTGAAATTTCACCCAAAAGCCAAATCACCCTTTTTTTGAGAGTGGTGTGTATTGTATATGAGGGCTGACATCAGCATTGATGTACAAGCAAGGAAACATCCTGTAACAGTAAATCAGTGACTATAGGTCATGGAGAATAATTTTATTTGGCTGTGCCAGAAGCACTGGTTGCAGATCATTGTCCTTATATGAGTGTGTTGACCCATCACTGCCAGTAGTGTACATTCGAGCGTGTGTGTGTGTGTGTTCATATGTCTGCATGTGTCAGCACCAAGGCTCGCGCTGCGCGCGGCCCCGTGCCAAACTGTCTGCCCGCTGCCAGGCGCTCTTCATTAAGGCCAGGCCTTCGCCGCAGTGCTTCTGCACTGACGGCTCGCAAACCTCCCTGTGGGGGAGTGCCACCTGTGGACAGTCAAGACATGCTGGTAAAAGGACAGAAGTGCACAAGAGCATCGTCGGTTGGACATCCTAACCAGTCATCCACCCTGCCGCCAATTTAATACAGTCATGTAGAAACAAAAGAACAAACAAAACCAGTACTACTACTTCGTCTACTCCTGTGACACAATAACATGCCGGAATATGAGTTATTTTTTAGAGAGGATATCCCTGCAAGTATTGTTGTATAATCTGCACCTCCCACATGTGGAGTTATTTTTGAGTCACTGTTGTTTATGTGTCCTATTCATGTGCCTGTTTCAGAGTTATTTTTTTTCAATCCCATACTGTGGCCCTCCCTTATAGGAAGGAGCAAAGATTGGAAATTGTTTTTGTCACCTCCCCCTTCCTTCTGTTTTTGTTTTTCATCTAATAGAAAATCAGGAGCCGTCTTTGGTGACCTGTCAGCCTTCTCCTTTCTGTCTCTCTCTGTAGGTCATTGTTTTTTATGTCTCTTGGACAGATTTTAAGTGTGATGTGAATTTTCGTGGCTGTGTACATGTGCAAGTGCAACGACAAATTTGATTCCATTCCGTTAATCTACATGTGTTGAGCCACCATTTCTGTTCAAACATCCGCTGCTTCCAAAACTATCAACGTGAACGTTAGCATATGAGTGGCGTTTGCTTTTTTTTTTTTTTTTTTTTGCATGAAGATAAGTAGGCTTTCCTAAGGCAAAGCTATGTGGTTGTTTTGAATACACAAGGTGTATTCTTTTAGACAGTAAACCTTGACTGGGAAAGACATTCAACAGCTTGAAGCCTCTTTTTAGATGAATTGCCTAACTGCCAAGCACAGCGAACAACATGCAAAATCCCTATTAGAAAGTAGGCTTGAATATCTGAACCCTGAACCTCAGAAATGTGAGGCAGACATGCTAACCACTCATCCATGCTTCTGCATGTATAAGAAATATTAAAAACAAATAACAGCTCCTCCAAACCTACCTGGAAGATGCTTCTCCACGCGCTGTCCAAAACCTCCAGCAGTCTGTCTCTCTCCTCACACCCGCTGAAATACAAGACCCACGGGGGCAGGAAGCTGTCACGATCTGTAGCAAACTCCTGCCCGTAAAACAAGCAGAAAATGTACAACAGGTGATGAAAGCTAATGCGGGAGGACATATTCAAGGCATTTGATACAGTCATAGACGTTCAAGTTTACTCACAATGACACAGTACTCCACGTCAGCCTCCAGGCTGACGGCCTCCACGTCGCAGATGTCGGCGCTGCCCAGCAAGCGGAAGAAGCTTGTCTGGCAGTCCTGATGGCAAGTCAGCAGCCTGCTGTCCGTCACAACCAGACAACACGGGATACACGGGATGGGGGCTGCACCTTGGGGGATGACCTGGAGGAGAACAACTCGTAGATAAATCATCCTGGCACTCTGGCTCAAGTATGGCGAACCCCCACCTAGTCAAGTTTCTCTATTCACAAAAACACCTATTTGTGTTTTTTTGGTAGGTTCTGTGAAACAGCCTAAGATGCTGCCAAAGCTGTGGCTACACTGGAAAGGAACGCAGTAATTCTAGGACTAGTAAATACTTTTACAACAGTTTTTGGGAGGTTGACGATGGTTGTCATTCGTGGCAAATAATGGTAAATGACCACACATGAATACAAAACGTTTGATTGATTTAAAAAAAAAAAAAGTTCTGTCCTTACTCCTTTGGAGACAGACTGACAGAGAAGCTGCATCCAATCAGCCATGTCCTGTTCGTTGTTGGCACTGAGCTCCAGTGGGGGGCGCTCTGTCAGGATGACTTGAAAGGCATGGGGACGCTCTGTGCTGTTTGAACGACGGCACCCTCCGCAGTATTCCCCCCTGACATAAGAAGGAGAGACATGGGATACATGGATAGTGAGCATCAATACCTCTTTTCACCCTGCGGTGGCTTAAATTTTTTTTAAAGTTACCCCATAGTGACGGAGAGCACAGGAGTCACATCAGTCCTTTCTGCATAGAGGTACAGAATTCCATTACTAGAAGAAAACAAAGTCATTAGAATGCTGACAATGTCACATAAATTTGTTCAAAAAGAAAAAAAAAAATTCATGTTCATGTGAAAATGTTTTGCATATGCTGAGCACATGACAGGATTTTTAATCTACCATTAACTGCTTGGTAGACAGTGCGGGCTGTATGCTTATTGTGTGTACACTTCTATTAAGCAACATCACGCAAAGGAAATACGGGAGATTTCTATATGAACCTGAGGACAAGGTAGCAGCTTTTCCACAGCTCCTTGCCCAGGTATGTGGAGCCAGCCCGGTACTGCATCATCCCTTCCTTAGCGCTGGACGGTAATTTCAAGTTGGGCAAGCTCGCATCCATAGGATCCTCCCAGTGGACCAGTGAATATAGATGTATCGAAACTTCAGAAACCTGGAGATACACAGAAGCACTGCCTCAGATACACATGAAAGTTGAATATTTTTTGAGTATTCATTGAATACTCACGGCAAATTATTCTTATTTCTGCTAAACAAAAAAATTACATGTCTTAAAGAACATGTGAGAGATTACATTTCATGAGAAATGTAGTTCATGTCACATAATCAGCAAGGTCAAATTGTAAAATTACTAAAATTGTGCACCAATCTTCTAAATGAGTGCATATTTGGATTCCTTGATGAATTCCCTCTCCAACAATAGCTGTTTTGTGAAGACTGGCCCGGTAGTTCCTGAGATATATGGTTCAGAGATGGGCAGCCACGCACCTGTTTGCCCAACTAATTAAAATTCAGTGGGCCGTAACTCCCAAACCCTTGCTCAGATTGACCTCAAATTTGAGATTTAGTGCTGTGCCTTCACTATCAGCAAGTTTCAGTAAAATCAAAATCCGCTTGGTTCAACCCACTGGGCAATGTGGCATGGAATGACCCAGAAGGGGCAATCGAAGTTTCCGCTTGGAGCACAATACACCAATAGCTTTGTGTTCAACTAAAAACAGTAACAGATTACACGGCAAGTATGTAAATTTCCGAGCACATGCTGCACTTTTTCGAACATTTTTATTTGGTGGTGTGCTGTGAGACTCAAAGGATGGGAAACACTGTTTTGAAACAACAAGAGGCCATTGGCCATTTTAGCACGTCTTCACCTCACAGTGAGATTCCTGGGAGACAAATTTGGTGAGAGCAAGTTTTTCCATGGTGGCATCAGTCAGGATGGAAGGATACGGGGGCTCACGGCAACCATTCACCATGGCCGTCTTAAGAACAGACAAGAACCATCTGGAGGCAAAAGGTGTTGAGATTACCGTGGGCAGTCGGCATCGTTAAGAGACATGGAGACGTGTCAACACACACTCACAGAGTCAAGGAGGCATCAGCTGTGTCTAACAGGAACTTCCTTCTTCTATTAGTGCAAACTATGCTTACTGTCTGTTGATCAAGGCCCACCTAAAAACATGGCACCTTGTAAACACAGACAGAGCACTACACAACAGATGCTATAAAGACAAACAGAGATTTCTAGATAGGTAGATATAGCAACGTAGACAGCTAGATGCAGTAGACAGTTTATCTTTCAATTGAGTTGTATAGGTTATATAGGTCATATTAAAGGTGGGGAAAAGGGTTTTGAAATTATTTCTGTGTTCTCTGCACTGTAGACAAAAACAGATTGCGCTAGAAAGCCAAAGATAAGACAGGAACAGCTAGACAGGTAGACAGAAAGACATGGATAAGGCAGGGAAAAGATCTTACTGAGAGATAGTCCAGCTCATTATAAGAAACAGCATCTTCCACCGTGTAAGGCTTCTCTGCTGCACCTGTGCAGAATCATGAAACGTTGTACCACCCCTTAAAGGCGGAGCAGCAAAAGGTAGTACGCAGAACACCTCAGGGGTCACATACTTACTAGGTTTTTCCACACAAAATGTGGGTATTATTAGTACAAAGTGCAGCATATTCTTGCCGACTCACTGACCTTTCCTCAGCAGGTAGATATAACAGTCAGTCAGCAGCAGGTAAAGAGGCTGCAGGTCCCCTTCCATGTGGCCTGTACTCATCCTCACCATCTAAAAAGCGAGATGGAACGTTGTTACACAGACTGGACTGCATCGTTTACACATTGCAGTTTTGTAAACATCAGCAGCTGCATATGAACCAACAGCTCAAAAAAAATTCAAAAGAAAGCTATTTCAATACAGGTACAATCGGTATAGAATGTTGCTTTGCCTTTACTTCAGAATTTTTCAAGATACAAGCTGTCACAAGACCAATTTTTTTTGTCTTGAGATACAATTAAATTTAGAGAATCGGGTGCACATCTGACTCCCAGCACTACATGGCGGCAGCAAATTTTGCAACATTCAGCCAACATTAAATTATAGTATTTTGGTTTTGGTAGCTGGTTTAGCCATTAACATTGTTTGCCAACTGCTAAAGGAGCACACAAACCAAGTACACCACATTAGGTACAGTCATGTTTTGTGCTCCCAACTGATCACTATGGGGAGAACAGTTGTTTTTATACAGCGCAATAATTTTGAGTGCAATTTACTTACGGTAAGAAAAATCAAAAACATACATTTCTGGTGTTTTTGGTGGGCTGGAACAAAAAAATTTGCATTTCCCCATTTCCACATATTTGAATGGGTAAAGATGATTTGAGATATGAGTGTTTTCAGGAAGGAAAGTTGGACCTCAAGGCTGTATAAAATATAATAAGGTGATCACCCTGAAGAGTTGCTCCTCATTCTCTCTGAATACATGGATCATGAGGAGTAGTAAGTGGTTGTTGTCTACCCTAAAAGACAAAAAGTGGAATTGAAACACATGTTGCCAAATTAGGAAAAGCACCAAGAACAGATTGTGGTCTTACTTAAATTCAGCAGGATGAGAACTTTCGGAGGAACTAAGCTTCTCCTCTTGCACAGGAGTCATTTTACACACGTCCACATCAAATTCCTCCTCGTTTTTCACGTCAGGCTCCCCTCCTGCTGGCGCTTTTGCCTCCCTTTGATCTTCATGGCCACCTGAAAGTATCTTTGACTGGCAATGCTCTGTAGTGTCATGGTCCCCACCACCTGAGGCAGCAGAGTCTGGATTGTCGGGGGTAAGGCAGAGTACGTTTTGAGCGGCCTGCAGGTGGTCTGGACTTGAGTCTGAGTCAGGAGGCTCACCCCCGCAGTCCTCTCGAAAGGGCTGCTGGGCAGGAGGATCGGGACCCTCCTCGTACTTGGGCGGGTCCCAGACGTCCTCGTTAAGTCTGTCTATGACATCCCGGAGGGGTTCGCCAACACTATCCATGGAGGTGTCTGTCATTTTAGGAAGCCTTAGGAGGGCCTCCTCGCCGTCCTCATTGCTTTTCTCTGCCCCCTCTGTTCCCGCCCCGTCAAGGTGGATTACGGTGCAGTTCAAAGAATCGGAATCCTTTGTGTTTGCGAAGGTGCTGTCGATTTCGATGTGCTCAGATGATAAGAAGTTATGGATGCTGCTTATGGAATTCGTGGAGCTCTTCCCACGCCGTTTTTTGCTTACTTTCCTTCGTCTTGCCATCCTGGATGTCAAAAGGAAAAAGCTGTTCATTTCACTTTTTTCTCTATTTTTTTTCCTCTGCTGTAGGAATCAGCAGTAGAACAAGAGCTACTTTTACCAAAAACACTTTTTGACCCAAAAGTGGATGAAATCCTTTTGTTAAAAGAAGTGTGAAGCAGAACAGTGACTTTGAGGTTAATATTTTATGCAAAAGCTATACTGACCTCAAATCCAAAGCAAAGCAACCCTACCGTCTACTGGCATCTTTTTGTTATTACAGTTACATAGAAGCTAGAATTTCACAGACAAGCATTTAAGCACAATGTTAAGACTGAAACTGACAATATTAAAGATAGTTTTTAAAAATAAAACCTCTGCCATGTAAACACTTGGACCTACGACGCTACAGTATTTCAATGTTGGTACATTTTTTTGAGATGGTACTTGCTGTAAAAGTTTTGAGAATCACGAATGTAGACAAAAGTAAGAAAGTCAGCAATCTACTTTACCGAATGACTTCCAGCTCGTTGTTGGTGCTCACTGTGTCGTCTGTAGCACAAGCGATGTGACATCCGGCCACATGAACCGGCGTGACATCAGCTGAGGTGTTGGTGTCCGAGTCATGATTGAAAGGGTTGTGTCTGGAAGTTGGACTGGGCGGCGATAGCCGAGCGCCCACCTTCGCCTTGCCATTGGCGGCAGGTAAGACCACCAAGTCACTGATGACGGTCAGAGGATCAGAACCACTGGACCTCGGACAGCTGGCCTGGTCGGTCAGGTCACCTTCTTTTGTGGAAAGTGACATCAAGACAACTGAATTAGGACAAGAAGCATCTTGCATGTTTGCTTTCGGAGTTGTAGAAATACACAACATTTTGAAAATGCTCAGTGTTTTATCATGAATGTAGTCGTTATATAACATAATATTGTACCACTATGAGAACTACCAATTACACCGGTCAACACATTTTTACAATTTTTTAAAAACATTTTTTAAGAGATGCAAGTAAACTTTTCTAGATGATTTTGTAGCACACACGGCAAATTCCGTATTGCACAAGCCTTTATAGTTTCAACTCTAAAAGAAGAAATGAAAATTTTCTGTTGACCGGTGTTATCATTTTTCATCAGTAAACGCATTTTCACAGAAACAATTGTACATTTCTACATCCGCTCTCCACACAACACATGAGTTAGGGCTTGAGGCATTGTTGATGTTCATCAGCAGGCTCCAAAACATTTAAGACAATACAGTATAGGAAGCCATCAAGTAGTAGCAGACAGGAAGAAGTGGCGCAGGCCTAATCTGAGTCCCCACATATTCGCATTGAGCATTCACTGATTTGAGTTGAGCTTCAGTTAGCCAAAATTAGTCCTTCATAGACGCCTTGTGGCATATATAAGGAATTAAAGTGCAGTTTAAACTTTTTTTGGTGGGGGTGGGAGACAATTATAAGCGGAATTTGTGCTGTCATTGGAACCATAAAATCAGTCAAGCAAATTCAACGCATTTTGCCAATATAAAAAATACAACACGAAAGATATTTGTAATTATTGTTTTGCAGCTCGGTGAAAGAGTGGTTTACACATCTGTGTTTCAAGGTGTACAGTTTGTATGTTGCTCACTTTGCTAGCAAGGGTTTTGTCAGGGTATTCCAGTTTCCTCCCACTTTCCAAAAACATGCATGTTGGGTTCATTGAAGAAACTAAATTATCCACTATTCATAATTATGAATGCTTGTTTGTCAATGTGTGCCCTATCATTGGCTGGCTACCGTGACTCTCGCCCTGCGATAAGCTCCAGCTTGACGCTCAGGAGGATAAATGGTAAAGAAAATGCATGGATGGACATTTGTTAACTCCAACCTCAGATCAGATTCTCGGCCAGTGTCACATACAGTATCATACACCAAGAAGAAGCGTACGACAGACAGATTGGACAAGATGAGAACAGTGAAAACAGCCGCACTCGTCTCATTGTGCTCAAGAAAAAGGAGGATTAGAATGGCATCCCACATGAACTTCATGCATATGATAACAGATATAGGCAGAGCAATCAATTTAAGGTGCTGGATGATAAAAAAAAAAATAAAGAAGTCCGTTAAATCGTGTTTACAATAATAAAGCCTAATCGCATGTTCAAAGTTGAGGAAAGGTATAGTGTTGCCACAAGACATGAGTTTGATATGTTCCGTGACCACACTCTTAATTCATAACAACAGTGACGTCGCAAATCATCCATCCCCATTGAAATTAATGTAAATGCCATTAATACATTTGGGCCTCTCCCCTCACCCCCCAAAAATATGTTTGCTATGTGTTTTTAAACGAATTTCAAAAAACATTCTTTAACAGTGTACTTTATAAAAACATAATAAGAACATAAGTAAACAGAATTCAAACATGATTTAATGCATAAACTCAATTGTGCTTCTCCTTGGCCACGGGAGGCAGTTTAACACAGTCAGAGTCGACAATACTCTCAGTAAGCTGTTATTGGTCGGCGAATCTTGGTTGTTTTTTGTTTTTTTTGGGCAAAGGATAAAGAATGCTGCGCACCTTCAACTATTCAATTGATTTTTCAATTATTTTTTTATATTTTAAAATATTTTTTCCTTTCATTATTTGGTGGGAGGCACCCATGTTTTTTATGGAAAACAATTATTGTTTGTTCTCGCAAGTCAACGTAAAAGCGCACACTCTCACACACACACACACACACACACACACACACACACACACACACACACACACACACAATAATGGCCCAAAGATGGCTTTTATCTGATAAAAAGATGTGAGCCATTCATATCTTACAGCACCACTGTAGTCATTAAAACAAATGAATATTTTGCAAAGATCAATGATAGCATTTGTTTCACTCTGACGTGTAGCCCTCATTTTATGACTAAAATTGTTCAAGATATTGAGCCATACAACAAATGTATTTTCACCTAGCTACAATTACTGTGTACACACTGTGCTATCTTGCAATGTTTATCAAAGGAGTGCAGCAACTCCTTATGCTGAAGGCCATTAGCAAGTCATTTCTAGTGATCAAATGCACTCACGCTACTCAAGAGACCAGTGAATGTGCCTCCAGAAGAATTACACTTCAGTAAGAAAAATGTTGGTTTCCCACAAGAAAAACTAATTTTGCCTATTATCATGGCAAAGCTGCGCACACAACATACATTATGCAAAACAGCGGAAAAGGAAGGACGTGGATTGGCAAGGAGGAAAGGTTTAACCAATGTCCCACCTTCCCAGTCTGCACTTGGCATTGCCTGCAACACGGGGAAGTTGTCACCGAAATCATAATCTAAAAAAGGAGGGATAACATGAAAAATTAGAGAGAGCTTCATACAAATAGAAAATAATATGAATTATGGCATGCGAAAAAAAAAGTGAATCAATGGAGGGAGAGTAAAAAGAAAAGTGGGAAGTCTAACTGTAGACTTCTACATTGTGAACAAGTGTGATGTGTCTATCCGTGATGCTTGTCACTTTCTCTTCACGAGTCCTAACAGCAAATCTCAAAAGGGAAATTCAAGATGCGCATTACACTTCCATGAATACACAGATAACGTTCAGCTCACCTTCACTTGAGGGTGCGATTGCACTGTCATCCCACTCCAGGTTGGTGGAGTTCAGGGAGGTGAAGGAGTTCAGGGATAAACTGTCCAAGCTGGGCAGCCTTTCCTCAAAGTCCAGCAGGTTGTGCGGTTTGTAGTATTCTGGCATGTAGGCGGCCACATCCAAATAGGGCACATCCTGGAGCATCACATGGGCAAGTCAGAGACACGTCACAGGTTCATTTGGGAAGGAAAGCGTAAAAGAGATGCGGACCAGTTCCAGATCAAAACGAATGAACTCCAATCCGGCAACCAGCGTGAGGAAGAGGGTCAGGTGGTCATGGCTGCAGACCAGTGCATTCCTACAACAAAAAACAAATACGATGCACCGATCTTAGCTTCCATCACATTTGAACACGCTGTAACTTCTTATTTGTTGTCACTCAGTCATGCAGGAGTCGAAGAAGACTTATGAAGTGGGACACGAAACACACACACACACACACACACACACACACACACACACACACACACACACAAAAGACAGTGTCTGGTTGCAATGGCAACTTCAACATGAGTACATCACACCAAGAATTTTGAAAATCTGATGAAGGGTTTCAGGATATCGAGTTTGTTGTGTGTCTTGTTTGTGATATTCTCCTTGACCCTTTTGTTTCATTTGTTACTCAGAGAAAAATGGCATTTTCAAATGCAACTACAGTATTTGCCCAACACTGCCAAAAAGGCCTGGATAAAAAAAAAAATTTTAAAAAAAGTACGGCACAAAATGTCCCATGGATGCCTTCAGGGGTTAAATGACTTACTTGAAGTAGTACTTCTGCAGCAGTCCTTGGTTCTCTTGGAAGAGGCGGAGGTAGCTTTCTAAAGAGCTCTCGCTCAACGCCAAGTATAACCATGCCCGACCTAGTGGCACAATTACCATAAGGCAGGGTTCGCGAAGAGCACACACGAGTGCATGTGAGGATGCAAGTCACACTCACTTCGACCCAGGTTAGTTGCTATGTGCTGAAGTTCCTCGATCTGGCGGACAGCCTCTTTCCTTGTGAAATGAAGGACAAGAACCCAGTAGCCTGAAGAGATATCCTGCAGCCTGCAGTGGAGAAAACATCATGTTCAAATGCCTGGTGACACATTGGTGGAAGGTGATCATTCATAGAGAGATGACAACTTTTCTTACCCGTACAAGAGCGCATGGTCAAGGTGCTCACAGAGCCGCTGCAGAACCCGGTCGTGGTTCCTGATGGCTGGAGTCTCATCTTCACATGCTGCAAAGTAACTCTGCAACTGTAGAAACACAACACGATGACACTCAAAGTGTTATTTTTCATATTGAGAGTTTATCAAAACTTGGGTATAAAAGGAAGTAGAATTGATCTCTATTGGGAGACAAAACTCATTTTTGTGATATTTAGGCAGCGATGCAGCTAGAATGCAACGAAAAGTTAATATAACTTGTAATAAATGGTGTCTCGGTTTGACGTTTCAGTCTAGATCGCCTAGACTTGGGTTTTAATGCAACTTTTTAAATGGGTTACAGTTGGCAAGGACGACGGAACAAACATTGGCACAAACCATGAAACTAATTTGTATGTGAAAGTCCTCAATCTATTTGTGAAGACCAAAGGGAAGGCAAAACATCTTTGACAGAAGTAAAGATAAGCGGTGGAAAGTCTGTCAGACTCAGTATTGATCAGAGGCAGTGTTGTGCCTGGACGAATTCACGAAAGTTCATGGACTCATTCATATTTTGAACAAACATGAACTGGTGGTCGCCTGATGATTTGCAATGCTGTCAATGTTTTGGTTTAACTGCCTTTGGTTTTGTATGACTAATTGTTGCTTTATGTGCAGCACTTTGTGTGCAGTGGTGGTTATTTTAAAGTGCTCTATAAATAAGTATATATAGTTGAGTTCAGTGTTAGGCAGATAGAGGGAAGAAGAGGTAGCGGAAGTGGCAGCTATATTTCCTACACAGGATTTTATTTGTACTTACACATTAAGAACTACACTGTAGTTTTCATTTTAATTTATTAAATCAATAAATAAAAAAAAGATCAATTAAGCAACAAGCTCTTTGTTTCTGAGACTGCAAAGTGAAAGTTGCAGTTGGCTACGAGGTGAACCGAATGGGTAGCAACGATGGGAAATGCCATTTTGGGGTTAATAGATTGCAGCAACATATTTAAATTTTAAAACAACAAACTATGAAGTTTTTGTTTTTGAAACAGTTGATTTTGTTCAAACATTGAATCATGATCTATGAACTGAACTACCTAATTTTAAGATTTGTGAACTGAACTACCGGTAGTTTGCATAGAAATTGAACTTTCCCAACACTGACCGAAGGCTTTATTCTCAGATTGAGGGGGTACATTACTGGACATGATGTACTTACAGAATAGAACTCGGATGTGCAGTGAGTAATGTTAAGACGAGCTAGTGATGGGATAATGGCCTGCACAAAACATTGAAGAATATACAGTGAATAAATATGGTTGAAGGAGGCTAAGTGTGTCCAACATAGCCAACACAAAGCTGTTGTTTCATCCATCTCCCTTCTTCACAAGTCATGAGAACAAGGAGAAAACACAGTGCAATTATATTCACTTTCACAGTGTGCTGCATTGTGTTGGCAATTCTCAATAGGGCACATCGACTGAAGATCGATGACCACATTTGAGGATTTCACGTGAGTGACAAGTAAGACTACTGTGCTCTTAAATTGACAACATATTCAAGCTTCATAGCAACGGTGTTTTTGTTCTGTTTATGCAACAAAGTCAACTGGACATTCACTAAGCCTCAATATTTTTTTACAAATTCTGCCTTAACAAAGAAAATGTATCAGCCGTTTCTATTGCAGCTGTTGTGGTACATGTACAATACTGTGTTGCGCTGTGCTGCATAAATCAACCGTGTTTCAAATGTATCAAATGCATACCTGTAGCCATAGACACACATTGGTTCCAAAGCAGGAAACGTAGATAAATGTCTGTGACTCGATGACCATATAAATATGTGACAGGCATCATGTTTCGCCGCATTATAACGCTTACCAACCTCTCTTAGCTTGTGTTCCACCATACCTTTTTATCATACCATGAGTACCCACTCACACCTGCTATGTATTGATGAATGATGATTTTTCAAAAGTAGAATGCAACACAACTGACTATGAAAATGAAAATTATTTTATTTCATTGAAACAACTATTGAAATAAATCAAATGTAAATACTATGTTGCCTTGGAAATAAATATACTGTAGATTAAAAATGAATCAAAATAAAGAAAAAAGTGCATTTGTTGTATAAAACATTTACCGCACACAAAACAAACAAACTGGAGCGCCTTTGAATCCATCCATCCATTTTCAACACCGCTTATCCTTTGCTGGAGCCTATCAACCAGAAGGCAGACTACACCCTGAACTGGTCATCAGTCAGTCATAGGCCACATACAGAGACAAATGACCATTCACACCCACATCCACACAGTCCTTGAGTGGGAACCGATCCCACGCTATCCGCACATAAGTCAGGCGAGTGTCCCACTACACTATCACCAACTTCTACTTTGAATAAATCCGTTTTAATTTTAAAGCTTTAAAACTTTCAATATCAAATTCATCATCAAGGACAAAAACAGACCCATTGTAGCATTGTTTACTTTTTTTCTCATCAGTCATCTGAGCCTTAATGAGACACTTTAAGGTGAAACGCGGCTGTTGTGATTTTGGAGCGGTTGTGTCACGGTTTATTGATTTGAGAAATGATTTATTTTTACAGGTTTCCACATACTTCCTGCAATATGCTCAGGTTCCCAACCAGAGAAACGTTGCCTGTGTGCCGCAGTGCCTCGATGCGGTCATCGTAACTTACTGGAACATGATGTCTACGTATTGTTGATTTTGAGATGACAATAAGTCAGCGAGTGTCAACATTAGCCAAATGATTCCGGATGGGCGCAAGCCTGTTTCCCAGGTTGCATCCAATAGCTTACCAAACGTTGGCGCGTTAAAAGAAAACGCGTAATGTACGCGTAATGGTCTCTCACCTTCTTGACCGACAAGGAGATGTTTTCCAGAATACGGTCCTTGACTTTGAGTTGATCCATCGCGCGCGGTTCTCTTGTTGACAACAGCAGCGGCAGCAGACTGAAGCCTGTCAGCTGACTCGAGCTGGCCCCACGCGCTGCTAGTTTTGCTAAAGCTAATGGCGCCTTAGCTCGCTAACTTGCCGGTTCCAACTTTGGGCAACACATTTACCAAAATCTCCAAGAAACACATTACGTATTTTCGGTTTCGTTAAAACGCTCAGTCAAGCCGACGAGCTTTATAATACTATAATGATTTCGTTCTACGATATATAGCTAAAAAGACACTTAGAGCTAAAGACACTTAAGCGAGAAAAACACACGGATAACCACTAACGTCAGTAAATTCGACTTATTAGCATTTTCTCAAGCAGTTACTTTTATGCATACTGTTCGTCTAATTTTCATTCTCGGCTCGGGCGGCTAATTTATGCTAACTTTCTGCACTACACGGTGAATGCTGCATTCGACTAAGATGGGAAGTCAGACTTCCCACTCGGATTGATCCAGTTCCTACCTCAAACCGTTCGAGGCGAATGTAAACAAAGATGGCTGATTCCGATAAATTGTTTGTTGTTCCGGGTCATCACTACACATTTTGACCTCCAGCAAACATTTTTCATAATTTCCTTCATTTGAATAAAATTTCTCCAAATAACTACTTGCATGGAGACAACGGCATATCTCCACCCAGTCATTACTAATCACATTGTGTTACACTAATTTATTCGAAATAACGTAACGTAAAAATTGTCATGTTTATAATCTTGTAAATTATATTTTGCTATTCAGTCGGTCCTTTTTCCGTTTTCACATCCATGACGTCCCTGTTCATATGGGTGTTCGAATGCACCTTTCCTTGTCGGGATCGGAAAATTCCGATTTACGACAGTTCTCGAATGCAGCACAACTACAGTATTGCATTGCATGTCTCAGGAAATGCTACGACACTGTGCAAGTCAAAACCCCCTCGGAAAAACATCGCCTTCAAAATAATAGCATGTTTTTCACAACTATTTTCGAACTTACTGTCCCTGTATCATTTTTTTCTTTTATCTATTTCAAGTCATCCAGGTCAAGGTAATCGGCAAAGGTTGAATCGACACCCGATAAGTCACTATTACTCAGGCAAATATGCTATTGAACAATATGCCAGAAATGTTTTCAGATTGAACGTATTTCATTGCAAGTCATCAATTTCTTACTTTTAAAAGACTCCGTTCTAAATTAGATTAAGGAAAAACAATACCGTACATTGTTTAATGGTGCGTCTATAGGAAGCACTTGCTATATGCAAGAGTTGCAATTTAGGCTGCTTCACCACAACGCCATTGGCATCCTACACATTCGGGCTGAGAAGAACATCGCTGTGCTGGAGGAACTTCGCTCCTCACATCACAACCTGCCTCCTGTGACCCCACCACGCCTCCCTTTCCCAAGCTCAAGGGTGCAATCAAGGGGGCCCGTTCCGAAACCATGTATGACATTACAATGGCAAGAGACTGATAATTCTCAAAAATCCTTCCATGAGTGCATGACACCATGGCAGAGAAGGCTGAGAATAAGCATTAGACTGGTGTTTGGTCCCTGAATCAAAAAATAAATTTCAAAGTACCTCAACTTCTTTTCCTTTCTATGACTCTTGCAGTCTCTTGGTATCCATCCCTATTGCAAACTGCTGATTAAACTGACATTCTGAGCAAGCACAAACTAGAAGCGCTGGACATTAAAAAGATCAAACCAAGTTGACAAGTAAAGGTCTTGAAATATTACCTGAAAACAGAAATTTCACCCTAAAGAGGAATGTCCAACATTGTTCTGTCAATGACATTTAAAAGTATTGAATATTTTTTGGAAAAAAAAAAAAAAGATGATTTAGTCATGCTGTGCATCGTTTAAACTGTAACATGTTGCAAAATCAGACAAAAACAATCTTCGTTGTACCGTTCCATGTGGAATATCAGTATTTTATTGTTTAAAAAAAAAAAAGGCGTTAGACAAATTACCAGTTGGCATCTTTTTGTTCAGTGCATGTGTCCACCACATTGTGAAAGGGTCAATTACCTTACACAGAAAATGTTTCACAACCAAATATAAAGTAACATGAACAGATTTCAGATTTTTCACAGGCCTTGAAGTGTAAAAGAAAGCCCAAACACCTGCATTAAAGCATCCACCAGCCACTTACTTGAGTGTCAACAAACAGATTCAAATTTCAAGTTGCTTTTAAAGTTCACTGGTGTCATTTATCGTTTCCTCCATTCCTCCCAAATTAGTCAGACTTTTCCTTTTCCTTCATGTGCAGGAAGACAACGCTGAAGACAAAGAGTCCTGACATCATGGAGAAGACACTGGCGTAGTACGGAAAGGCCGAGGGGATGAAGCGCTCATATTGCGTGTGCTGCAGGGGACGCACTGACACCTATGGTGACAAACACAATAGCAGTGGATGGATATATGATGAATTTATTTATTCCCTTTCCTAAAAGTCACAAGAAGCCGATTTTTAAAGAGGAACTAGCCTGAGTGGAGGAGTACAGATGCGTGTATCCCAGTCGGTTGTAGTCCACCTTGAATTGGAAAACTCCATACACATCGGGCAACTTGAACTGGACGCTGTATTCCCCATCTTCGAATAAATTAAAATATTCCATTGGTATACTGTACGTTAAGATTTGAAGCGGATAATAGCAACGATGGCGCTTGACTCCATACCATGTTTCTTAAGGTAAGTCCTGACGAAGGGGTCGATTCTCACAAACTCCAGCTGAATATCGTCACCATCAAAAGGAATCCAGCGACCCTCAGACAGCATCTCGATGACAATGCTGTATTCCTGCATATATTTTCCATTAAAATTAGAGAACTGCCACTTTACACCCCCCACTTTTTTTTTTTTAATTTAAAGTTTTGAACGTTGTCCACTGTGAAACTCACCACAAGGTCGGTGACGGTGTATGCTGCGGGAGGTGTGTCCTCTCCCACAGGATGATGCCTAACTTCACCCACCCGGAGGACGCCAGCCTCTTTAAACACCCAGCGAGACAGAGCCTCAGCCAGTTCCATGTTGCCCGTCTGCTCGTGTCTAGAAGGAACGAGAACATTATAATTTGACGAAAGAATAACACGGTGCGTTGCTCTAGCACATCTGGAGGGTCGCAACCGTGACCAGGAGATATTACAATGAAACGGGACTGACAGCTGAGATCCAGGTGCAGCTTTCTGAACATCAGAGGTGAAGAAGGCATCACTAAAGAAGTCCAGCGAGCCACTGAAAACCACTCTGGCGTTGTTTCTGGCCTGCAGGCCAGCGATCAGCAGGGTGTTCTTGCCCACAGCGTGGGGATACTGGAGAAAAGAGCACTAATTAGTCAATCAATTCACTTCATAGCAAGAAGGAAAACTAATAACATCCATACACGGCTGCTGCATTATATTGCATTGTTACCTGAGAAATGGGTCTGTCAGGGAAAAATGAATAGGCCGCTGATGAGCCAGTGAGGATGTCAAGAACAAGAGGGTTGTCAGGGTCAGCCACCATGCTGAAAAGGGATCGACATGGCATGTTAGTGACATTCATCACTACATGTAACATGCAACACAGAATTTGCTACGCTTTGATTACTATTCGTGCATGTGACACACCATAACGTAGGTGGAACAGACAATTAACCTGTGGCCTCCTGACAACAATAATAGCTTCGTGGCAAATTAAAAAGGCTCAGATTTTCTGATTAAACTGAACAAGATGGCCCTTTCAACCTTACTTACCCAACACCCTTAAACAGCACAGGTTTATTGGCGTCTTTACCAACAATGGTTGGAGCTTTCAGCAGGTTCTCTGGGTCAGCAACAATCAATGTGTGCTGCAGGCAAAAAAGATAACCTTGTGAATAACAATGGGTCGGGCCATGGCATTGGTAAAATTCGATTACCTCTCCGGGATCAGACTTGTCGTAGTTGTGATGGTCAATGACAGCCGTCCCCTCCTCATCAAACTCAATGCCACACTCACTCCCCAGCTCCCTTAGCGGGTCACCTGATTAAAAAAGTGGGGAAAAAAATAACATTCAAACATTTTACATAATATTTTACCTAAGCCAGAGCAGGCAATAGTCAACTTACCTATATCAGAACTGGCAGCAACCAAGACATTTCCTCCTCCATCAATGAATGAGGTAATGGTCTCCACATTGATATTTCCTCCAAAGTCTGTAGGTGGCAAAGAGAATACTTTGGAATATAGAAGTCAAATGTGACAGAGAGATATTAAGAAATAAAAGTGCAAAGAGCGTACCTTCAACAGACGGTGAAAAGATGATGAGATGGTCATACAGGAATTGGCCATATTTGATCAGAGAAAGTGAAGGGTCATCGGCAGTCTTGAATGTAAGATCAAAGCCACGATCTGAAAAGTTAAGTGTGGGAAAACATCAACATTAAAGCAATTGTACAGTCAAATGACCTTATCAAAGAACCTAGACAGTCACTTAATTACACAACCACACCAGCTACATTTCACAGTCAGATACAGTACCTGAAAAATTAATGCTGGGTAACATCTACATTAGAAGGAATATATTGTCACATAAATCAAATGATTAAACAGAAAACACTGTCAGAATACAGTACCAGGAAAGCAACTACATTATAAAGATTACATAGTCACGAACGAACTGTATCGTCAAATAACTGCAATGCAGACAGTGCTCAATCACATAAATTGGCAGAAAAGTCGATACTAAATCATGACAGCATGAAATAGACCCCACAGTCAAATGAAACAGAGTCTACAGACACAAAAATTACACTGACACTGCAACACAATTACAATAAACAAGACTACATGGGCACATGGCAACAACAGTGCACAACACTTCCACACAAAGTCAATTTAGTTCAACATTCACAATCACATCTGACAACCAATAATGTCACAACTACTACTGTTATTATTTAAACTGATTTGTTGGCAAATACTGGTAAGGAAATTAATTACACAATACATGTCTTAAATGAGAGATGCAAGAAAACTTGTCACAGTAATAATAATTCAAATTATCATAACAATACTGTAATATACAATGTAAGACAGGGCTAGGTCTGGCAATGTGTATTTTTCTGAAACGTCACATCTCTAAGTGACTACGCATGGTAAAATCCATATTGCGTAGGCTTTTACGGATCAAGCTTAAAAAAATGAAAACATCTCATCGCTCTGTCTATACTTACTTTTTTTTTAATAATCTTTATTGAACAAGTCAGAATACAATTCTCAGTAAACAGAAAACAAAACGAACATGTTTTTAATACATACACTGTCTATACTTACTGAAAAGTAGCTGTCGCTCATCCTGTACGTCAAAATTATGCGCCGCCAAAAATGACGTACTTAATGCGCGCCAGCGTACACAACGGTTTCATTTGGCTGATCATTGTAGTCTAAAGTCCACTTAATAACGCCCCCAAAAATAATGATTTTGGAGAACAAAATTAATCAAATTTCTGTTCGTGGTGTGATATAATATTGCCCACCACACAGAACTGCTTGAGATGCGGAGCTAGGCTAATGTTAGCCGGCGTTAAACTCAAAGAAGAGCCAACTACTCCCGAAATATGCGTTAGCTGGATTCTCTACACGTGGAGGATAGAATACTGTATTTACAAAAGAATATGATTGCATAATTGACGCTCACCTGACAGACTGCGGAAGAAGATTGAATGTGTGTCCCTGACGTTGACGTTGTCCAGCAGGACCAGCGTCTTGCCGTCGGCCGTAGCACAGTGCAACAGGGAGGCTAATGAAATCAACAGAGTAATCCTTTCCAAAACAGTGGACCTACTTGGAATCATGTGTGTTTTTGACAACCTACAGGCGGCCCGGTTTGTCGGCATGATTGCTATCGACGCGGCCATTATGCTACTGTCGATGGAAGTCGACGTCAGCGTTAGTGCAGCACTTCACTTTAACCCCGAGAAATAGCCAATTACAGTGGCCTACGCGGCGTCTTTTACTTTTTCATCCAATGGGATAAAAGCAACGTTGTAGTCCACTTCCGCCTGTCATGCCCAACGTCACAAAACAGGGCGTTAGATCTGTAACGCCCTCTCCTTTCTAGCGCAATAAAAAAAATCTGCAGTTTTAAAAAAGTCAAAACGTTTCAGATCGCAATCTGTGTCAAACTCGTGGCCTACCCGCGAAAGCTTTCCGAGAATTCTTAACATAAGACAGAAAATAATAGCCAAGCCCAAGGACAACTTTGTAACATCATAGATTACTGTATTAGGTTTGCCACACAACACTGATTGCTGGGAAAAACATGCGTAACGACCTCACACCTTAGTCCCACTCATTCTGTAAACGAAGCGCAGCTCATCTTGACTGGCGAGGTCATGGCTGCCCATGTTTTTTAAAAGTAGAAGAGTGCAAATGCAACTTCTAGCAGCATTAAAAACACAGAATGCCCCCTGGAACGATAATTAATTGTTACTCTTGGACTTGTATGCATTTTTCATGTCTGGCTGTTGATGTTTCATTTAAAATAAATGCCATAAAATCTGTTTTGGTTTACAAACTGGGCAAGCTGTTTTGCAATCGTCACACGGCAGGTCAATGCACCAATTTACTCTTGCAATTTTACATTTCCGTGGCTTCATGCTGCAAACCAACTCCTCTGCTGACAACAAAGTTTGGCACCATATGAATGCAAAAGGGACGCTAAAAATTATGCAGCTGCTGGGGCTATCGTCAAATTAGGACTACAAGCAATCACTCAACAGAAGAACCAACACTCGCCATTCACAAATTGTTTTTAATTCTTCTTTTGAGGATTACATGATATGTATGACCACCATTTTACATTTAAAGCGGGAACTCCACAACATAAACGGCAAGAGCAACGTGGCGACTGTTCTTTAAACTGGATGCATCACAAAGTGCCCGCTTCATCCAGACTTCACTACTTCAGTGTATTCAAAGATGAGAATAACAGCAACACAGTGGGTATATCTCATTTTGTTTTTTAATTGATCCACCTCTGGTGCAGTAGCGTTACTGATTTTGACGATGAAAACTTTACAATTTCACTGCACTATAATTGAAACTGTCCTAAAGCGTAAAACGTAAAAGTGTTCAGGTTTAATATCATCCACACAAAACTTGGAAGACAAAATAAATATACTGTACTAAAAAATTCTTTCTAGGAAAATATTTAATACATAAAATAGATTGTTCTTTAAGGAAAATGTATTCAAAATGAGTACCAAACAATACCGTATATACGTTTCTTGTTTTTACCCCACGATCGACAATGCACTATTCAGAAATGCAAAAATAAACAGATTATGTAAAGCATAGTGATGGAATGATATACATTAGTAACGCTGACTAAACCGCTACCTTTGTTGCATCCAGTGGAGGGTGACGAAAAGCATCTTTTGCGGCGCTAACACAGCTTTAATCGGAACGCTTGACAGTGAGCATTATGACACTTGAACCTCACACACAATGAGCTCTCCTTCAACTTTTCGATCAGTCTGGAGTTCAGCCAGCATTTCAAGCTGTCCATCCTCCACTGTCTTTCCATCCAGCAACCCTTCTTCCCCTTGTGGCTCCCCAGTCACCCTGTCATCCGCATTTGCCTCCCCATCTAATATGAGCTCCCCTTCCTGGACCACTTGTTCGGTTGCGGGTTGCCAAGTTGCAGTGGCGTCCCCCTCGGCAGTGGTGACTGCGGTGTACTGGTAGAAGTCAGAGTCTGCTTGAAACATGACCAAGGCCTGGGCTGTGTGAATGCGTACATGCTGAGCTAGCGAACTAGCATCCAGGAATTTATCCCCGCATGAATCACAGGCATATAGTATCTGCGTGTTGGGGTCTGGAAACAGAAAGAGGGACGTATGCAAAAAGGAGCCATTATATAATTTCATTCTGTTGAATATTTCTGCGTTTCACTGAATAGGGCCCGACTGATAATCTGGCCGGCTGATTTAAACGGAGGACTTTTAAAATCGGCCAAAACATGCCAATTCCTATGAGAGCGTCGATGATGCTTTTGCCATTTACACAGCCTGTACCGTGGTTGTACTTGATTAGTACAAAAATAGTTATTGTTTTTGATCAAGTCATGTTCAATAAAACATACATGATTAATGTAACTTCATCGGGTTCAATTGTTAATGTTAATGTTAATAATATTCATATTTTTACTTATGCACCAAGATTGAGCAAGTTTCTACTATTTGCAGCATTCTGAGAATGTCTTTCACATGAAAGTAAAACTGGTACTGTGTGAAATCCTAAACTGAATCAAAAATCAATAGTGAATCGTGAATCGAACCAAATCAGGACCTTGTGAATTCAATTGAATTGATTTTGGAAATGTGAATCGACACCTAGCCCTATTGTATGCTGGCACACCAAAACATAGGCAGTGGAATGGAAAGGCTACGCGATGGTTGTTTTAAACACCCTGTGTATAATTCTCTTTGTTTTATGTTTAGTTTGCCAGTCAACCTCAAGTGGGAGAGGCAATAAACAGCTTGGAGACTATTTTTTGAACAATTGTTTACCAAAGTGCTGCTATTGTGAAGTGAGTTGAATTGAGTTCTGCCATCATTCAGCATGTTTTTTTCCAGTCTCACCTGCTTCCTGCACTTTCTCGGCTGCCTTGGTAATTTCTGCTTTCAACGCTTCGGTCGCATCAGCACACACGGATGCATCCACTGGCAATACTGGAAATCAAAGAAACATTGGTTTTCAAGTTCACTGATGATTTTGACATTGCACATTGGATTGAATATGAATGTTTGTCAAAATGAAATGCCCAATAATTGACAAGTGATGAGTCTGTTACACTTGACACTATCTTTGGCTAGTGTGATCCAATGTCATATGATTATTGGAATACCATGGCTTCACTTTGTGTGACAGAAATGAATACAACTACATAAAAGAATGCAAAAGATAACAGTTCACTGCTCAGTCACATGCGTACGCAGTGCACTATCAAACTGTAAAATTAGACTGACTGAGCTCATAGGTTTATAAGCCATATGAGTTGCACATACTGTACTGTCTCCTCTGGTGTGATAGTTGCAGTTATGTGACACAGGAAGAGTTAATTGATAATGTCCAGAAGAAGCAGAAGGTCAGAAAAACAAAGCTCAACTATAGCGGTCGTAATTGTCGTTTTGAGTTATCAAAATAACTCAAAACACAACTATTATTGTCTACTCTGCTGGGTACAAAAGTGAGTACACCCCTGATGTTCCCAAAGTGTGAACATTTTGCATGGCCACCTTTATTTTCCAACATTTCACAGATTTCCACTGGATCTTCTAGGCCATCTTTAAGTTGCATGATTGATTTTTGCAAATCCTCATGGAGTTCTTCTCCATGAAATGCCTTTCTGAGCTTCAAGTGACCAGTAAGCAATAACACGCCTGCTCCTCATTCACACCAGACACCTTGCAGCACTAACAAGTGAAATGCCACTGGGGAGGGAAGCAAACTAAATGGTCCCAGTGTGGACATTTTCCCTTAGAGATGCGCTCACTTTTGTGGGATATTGTATCAAGCCTGACATCTCGATTCTCTGACCTGTGAGCTGAGTAACAGCACTGGCCGCCAGGGCTTCCGTTGCCAGGGTAACAATGTCCTCAGAAACAGTTACAATGTTTATCTCGCCGTCTAAGGTGGATGCCTCAACACATCCGTCAATCTCCTCGTCTGTGCCATTGCCGGCGCCGGGCCGCCGCCGCTTTATGCCAGCCTTGCCGCGGTGGACAGTCTTGATGTGAGAGCGCAGATTGTCTACGCGGTTAAAGCCTCTGCCGCATTTGTCACACAGGAAGGGCTTCTCTCCTAAACAGAAGTCAACAGTTGGGTGAAAAATGCCAAAAATGGAAGCTGGGACCCATGTTACCTGTGTGAACGATGACATGCTTGGAAAGGTCGCCCACATTGACAAATGACTTGTCACACATTTGACAGTGGTGAGGGCGGACGTTGTCGTGGTGGCGAATGTGATTGGCCAGTTGACTGGACTGCACAAACCTACCAAGAAGAGACAAAAAATACAGTACAGTACATCCCTAGAAAAGTCCATCACTGGACACATATCGGGAGCAGGTTGATACCAGCCTTCCTTTCAAGGTATCGGGGTATTCGCGATGGTGGCCAAAACCAGTCACCGGTACCATATGACAGAATATATTTTACTAATTGGGATATACAGGTCTGTCTTTAAAATGATCTGTCATTGCATGTATCAAAAGTGGTAGCGGTATCATTTGCATGGTATCGATACCCATAAATTAAGTACTCGTACTGGTATCGGTCTGAAAAAAATGGAATCGAACATCCCTACCTTTTCCCACAACGATCACAGACGTAGGGTTTCTCTCCTGTGTGCTGGCGGACATGCGCGATGAGGGAGCTGGCCTGGGTGAAGGCTTTGCCACAGGTGGGACACACGCAGGGTTTCTCTCCTGTGAGATAGCAGTGTTGCAGAATGTGTGGGCATTCATTTAAGGCTAAGTACCAGAAATGTTTTGCCGTGCCCTAAATGTCCCCGTCGCACCTGTGTGGATGCGCTCATGCCGCTGCAGAGCTCCAGGATCACTGAACGCTCTTTGGCAGTGGGTACAGACGTATGGTTTCTCACCACTGTGGACCCGGGAATGACGCTTCAGATTTCCTGACAGACAAACGATTAATTGTAATATATAATGTAGATGTTTCAATCAAACCCTTGGATATTTACGGTATGTTGGGTTTGGTCAGCCAAAGGGGAGGGGTGGCCATCAGCAATCTTGGGAAAATATACATTTTCCTGAACGGCCAGTGTATTTCTGGGCCGGTCCCAGACATCACAGCTGACCAACCCACGCAATTTATTTTTAGACTGAGTGGAGTGTGTGACTGCTGTTAAATTAGTCCATGTGGAAAAATGATCTCTGAAAAGAATCTGTGATACAGCAGGCAAACTCAGACATAGCAGGGTAGCACTGTACTGTAGATGCTTTTCTTACCCGAGGTGGTGAATTGTTTGCCGCATTCTCTGCACTTCAGGGGCCCATCCGCGATATGGATTTTTAAGTGCGCCTTCAGATTTCCGGGCTGAAGATACAAGGCCACAAAAGTACTTAGCACACCCATTATTAACTGCCAAGTAACACCTCTGATTGGACAAATCATTTACTGACCAAACAATTTTAATAGCAGTTGAATATGGCGCCAGTATGAAACCATCACCTGATTGAAGCATTTGTCACAGTGCGGGCACTTGTTGCCCTTGTTGGCGTCATGCGTCTCTAAGTGTCGCATCTTGGCGGTGGGGTCCGAGAAAGCCTTGTCGCAGTATTCACAGTGGTACGGCTTCAAACCACTGTGCACCAAGCGGTGGCGCTTCAGATTTCCTGATGTGGTGAAGAGCTTCTCACATTCCTCACAGCTGTAGCGCGCCTCGCCGGTGTGCCGCTTGCGGTGCAGGTTGAGCAGGCTGATCTGACGGTAGCTCTTTCCACAGATTGAGCAACTAAATGGCTTTAGGGGACTGTTGGGGGGGAGGGGGGGGGGGACGGCCACTTGGGAGCTCAGTAGGCTGATATTAAGCCGGAAAACAAAAGAGGTTAAATACGACGTATATCAGACCTGTGTGTTTTCTCATGAGCTTTACAAGCCGCCGCGTCAGAAAAAGCCTTGTTGCAGTCTCGACAGGCGAAGGGTTTCTCCCCCGTGTGAATGCGCATATGCCTCTTGAAATTGCCAGTATGCGTGAATTTCTTCCCACAGTCCTTGAAAGAAGAGCACATCTTATGCTTAGCTTTCGTATGTGGAACATATGTCCAAACTGTATTCTACGGTGCAATATGGGGTCATGGTTAGCCTCCGAGACACCCTAGACTGCTTGCCAGCCACTGGCAGGGCATATAAAGACAGTATATACATTCGCATCTACAAAAATTTAGAGCAGGAGTGGCCAAACTTGTTCTCTGTCATAATATCAGCCCGTACGATTTTTGATGTCGAAAAATAATGGGGGTGGAAACCCCCTCCATGAAACTCTTATGACTACTTCTACTACTTCTAAATTGATTTTACAGAATTTTTTAAGATATGCAAAAACACAAAGGAACTATTTACAACAGCCAAAAAGAAAACAAAAACTTCACAATGGTGACTAAGATAATTGTGAAGAAAAAAAAACATTACCGTACTTTTCCCTCATTGATCTGTCTCCATTTTATTTTATTGCTGCTCGTTTCAATTATTCACTTGGTTCAGATGAACAAAATCTTGTTATTTCTTTGTGAACTCTTGTGTATACTGAAAAAATGACGATAAAGAAGTTTATCTAAAAACAGTGTCCTCCACTTTCGGTGTCAAGGCCGATTTGTGAAGTTATGGGCTATGAGCCACCTCAAAATCCTCAACTTAACACCTTATTACCAAAGATGCATCACAGAAGATTTTCCTAATGTAACTGCATTTTATAAACAATGCATAATTGCTTGATGGAATGGTTTCAATGTGTTTGATATGTTAGAATTGAATAATTTTCAATTAACCCTTGCATCCTTCCATTTTTCTGTATGTGGCCCACCGAGGAAAATATTTGGACAAGCGGTCTCCAATTAAACTAACATGCATATTATTGCAAAAACAGGAGTGCCTGTGTCGTCATTCAACCCTGGGCCCTCACGCCATTGAGCCAGACTTGCTAAACTGTAAACACTCCCCCACCACGCTGCCCACTGCGAACATATCTCACCTCACATTTGTGCGTCACGGAGCTGTAAGGCTTTGACTCGGATCGGCTGCTCATAGCAGCGGAGAGGACTGCTCTCTCAACTGTGTCGTGGCTTGCGTCTCCTTTTGGCGGACTCGTGTCCAATTGTACCTCAGGGGCATTGTCTTCATCAACTTCCTCACAGTCATCTTCCTGGCCTGGCTTTGTCGCATTCTTCTGGGGTTCATTTTTTAGGCCTTCATCATCTGTGTCGTTTCCTTACAGGCCATCAAGAGAGACTGATGAGAGACATGGTAACTCTATTGACAATATTTTTCTTGCTCACAATGTACAGTAATACCAATGGAGATATTTTATGCACTGCATGTCTGCGTGTGTATAATATTTTGGGGGCAGAATTTGGGGGGGGGGGCCTCCTTGCTTGCCACTCCAACCAAACATAAATTTTCAACAGGATGACCCCAGAATGAAAACCCTTAAAACCTCTATTTACTTTGACAAAATATACTCTGTGCATACAGATGACAAGTTAACTTTGACCTGTAACAGGTGAAAAGGCAAGTTTACGAAATTGACAGCTCACCATGTGGGAAGTTTCGTCGAGGTTTCCTAATTCGCCTGCCACGAGAATTGGTAAAAATGGGCGTGGTGACAGATTTGATGGGTGCATCTGGAAATACATAAAACATCAAAGATAAGGTAACACATCACGTGGGGATGTGAATGTTCCTATGTGTTCAAAAACACAAAAGTGATAAAGCTAGCACAGGGGCATGCACATGAGGAGGGGGCAACCACAGCAATTTAAGCACACACACACACACACACACACACACACCGGTATATGTACAGTAAGTTTTCGAATCTTCCTTCCACGCCCCCTTCACTCAACATCAAGGGGTTAATGTTGACAAAAATGGGCCCCAGAATCAGGCACTCGCCCTGGGCATTCACTCTGATTTGCAGGCCACTGAGCTAGTCTTTCCTCATCACTAACTTACGTGGTGTGTAGTCCACATCAGAGGGGTCGTCCTGAAAAGTGGATGTGGCGTCTTTTGCGGCGTAACCATCCTCTTCCTCGTTCTTCACAGACGCTCCCTTTTGTGTCGCACTACTTTTGGTAGGCTGCGCACGAACTGGGCAGCTTTTGGCAGGGTTCAGCTCTGAAACTTCTGTTGTCTGTGCATTCATGGGAGGGTGACTTGTTTGCTCCTGGCCTTCTGTAAGCTCATTGTTCTTATCTTCTGTGGTGGTCGTGGAAGAACTCTGCTCTGCCTGCATTGCTGCTTCAGCCAGGTAACTGTCATCGCCCTCTCTTGGTTGGTCTTCAACTAATTTTTCTCCTTTATTAAAAAAAAAACAAAGAAAAAAGAGAAGAGAAAGTAAAGGAATAAAGCGTTTTTGCAACATTTGCCACTGCTTTTTTTAAACGGGTAGTTAACAACTTTAAGGGGAAAAAAAACACTTTTTGTCACGTTTGTTAAAACTGTCCGTATAAACCTGATAGTAGCATGTTAGTAAAATGGTCTTTGAAATATCTTCGACATTGATTTTTGGCAAACCACAGCACCTGAGAAGAAATAACCAATCATATAGAGAAGGGTGTAACCAACGAGGTGTCAATCATTTGCCGTGCCTTTCAATAGGTTCCAGGAGCTTTTCCTGAAACTACCGCGGAATATCAATCTCCAGCTCGTAATGATACTGATACGTTAAAGACATGGCAGTACTCACTCAAAAAGGCTAAATTTATAAATTTGACATTGGGGCACTTTTAAGTCAAGGTACCCCCAAATGCTATTTCATAATCAGAACAATACAAGTGTTTTCCCCATATGGCCTCCAATCATGATAAAAAGACTGGACTCACCTTCATCAACGTCCATCGTAATATGGGATGGAGCTGGATCGGTCACTGACTGGTACATGGAGCAAGCGTTTACAATCTCTTGCATTTGCAGGAAATTGGCAACAGCCATTACATCCTCAAAGTTGTCAGGAGTCAAACTCAGCTTGGCTGTGTACATGAATTCCAGGACCTGGGACAAACCTGCAGCAATTGAAAGCATTACAAATGACTGTTTTGACAGAAAACGGGGGGGG
>NW_017805983.1:3838444-3840944 GCF_001891065.2 Hippocampus comes
TATTTGTTGTGACGAAAAACGGGGGGGGGGGGGGCACTTTTCACAACCTGCAGCATTGCTGATGTCCAGATGTACCACGTCCTTCTGTTCCAGGAAGAGGGTGCGGAAGTAGACACTGCAGGCTGCCAGCACACATTTGTGCGCCTTGAAGTCCACTCCATCCACGACAAATGTGCAGTCACACAACAAACCCTGCTTGCGCTGGTTGTTGAACTGCTCCAGAACCTTCCCACTGTGCCACGGGAACTCCATTGTCCTTTCAGGCTTTTTGGGTGACCCAGAGGCTGACAGACTCTGAGGGCAGTTAATGAGTGGAAGGTCATGTTTTTATTTATTATTATTACAATATATTTTTTATTTATTTTATAATAAATTCAAAAAGGGGAAAACTGAAATTGTCTGGTGACGAGTAGGTCGTACCCCACCTCAGTTCAGTTCATTAATTTTATTCAGACATATTTTCACAACAAACCATTTACTCACAAAGCGCAAGCTACAACTTGTCTGAAAGGGTAAATAGGCAGACGCCTAAGTATTCATGACTTGAGCTTTAATTCCTTAGTAGACCGTTCGACATTTTTAGCTGTTGGTGATTTCGAGACGCCATTCTATAAATAACGTCATCCGTGACAGTGACTGAAAAATATCAACATTTTCGGACACTTTTGTCATGACCGTTTAACATCGCAATCAATCGATTACAATGCCTCTCCAATCCGGGCGGTCGTGTTATCAGGGATGAATTTAGCATGCCTAGCGAGGACGTCGGGCGACGGACACAAGATGGCGGACGTCGTCGCCAAAGCTTGTTGTTGTCTGCTCCTCCTAAACGCCTCCAAGCTGCGTATTGTACCTACCCCTGGAATCACGTGCTTAGGCTCGCTCCTTTGATGCGTCCTCGAACCTATGGCCCGGCTGGTGCTCGGAAAAGTGGATCTTAGTAATGGACCCGATCGAGTTTTTCGGTGTTCGATCGTGTGCTGTTGACTTGGTTCAGCGCCATCTTCCTCTCGCTGATCGATTGATATGGACCAGTCAGATGTGTTATCACGAGCATGCGCAGTGGAAAACATTTGCAGTTACGGCGTGTGACCGCGTGGCTGTGCTCAAACTCAGCTGCTTGACAACTTCAACCCAAAGTCTGTCAGATTTGTAGTTCGTATTTTGAAATAGCGAATAGTGAATCAAAAAAATCTCTTCAGTCTGCGAAAATATGAAAATGGTTCATATGTAATGAATGGAATCGGTTCAACATGTATTTGATATAGAGAGATGGGCAAATTAGAAATACAATGAATACAGGTGAGACAAGAAACACTCATGAGACATTTGTCAGATTTTTTTTAGGACAACAGGACTGAAAAAGAGCTGAAAATGGAAGTTATTTTATTTCATTCATTTCCCCTTAATAATGTGCTGTAAATGAACTGCTACGCAGTAACCCATAGCAGTTTTAATTCTAGATCAATGTGTGGCAGATATACACTAATATCATTTGCAAAAAGTATTTTTGCATTCACACATGCTCACCTGTGTGTTTTAGTTAGTTAATGAATGGGTGCTTATTTTAACATGTTTGATCTGTGATGCTTGAGCCTCAAAGGACCTGAAAAAGCAAGAGCGCAACGTTCCAGTTATTTTGAGAATTTTCAACGTATAACATTAAAAGACAGAAGAAATCACTTACGCAATTGCATTCAGATCTCCCCTGCAACCTTGTGAAAGCTGCTCGATAAAGGGATGGGAGGGGTTTCTGTCCTGCCCTGTCACTCAAGATAAATCCTGCTGAACAATTTCCCTTGACAAAGTCTCACAGTGTGTGACAAAATCTCACAATGTTGCCATGTTTTTTAATTTTAGTGACAACAATGCTTTTTTTGGGGAGCCCAGAATGAAGTTGTCCAACATCCCTACAAAGCATTCCGTTTCTCTGCCTTGAGAATTACTTGTCATTTCTGATGGTAAGGTGTATGTAATGTCTTTCTCCGACGGTACATGCTGAATCCGTGCTGTTGGTGTGTGATATGAAACAACACCTTCCCATGAACTGAAAGACTCCTTTCGCTGTTTTTGTCAACACCACAATCCTGTTTATTATCTAACTCACCCTTACATATATCTACGTAAGATTGGATGCCGCAAGGTGGGGTGCATCTTGGTTACCATGGGAACAGTAATCTAATACTTAGAGGCAAGAGTGTTGTTGCAGAGTGATGTAAGTATCTAGTTCCCCAAAAGACCCATAAGTGTGTTGTGGTGTGTACCCGTGTGACAAGTCTACAAACATCCGTTTTTTACTTAATATCCAAACCACGCCACTGCTCACACACCCGCTAGATCGGTGATTCCCAACCCCTGTACACATTAGCATGCTGGAAGAGGTCATCAGGTGTTTTCTGTACAGCTTATCCTCCACTTTCCTTTAAATTATCAGAAAATTATTTATTTATAACAAATAATTTATTTGTTCATCTGCCTATGCCAGCCGCGTTTAGTGACA
>NW_017805983.1:3843444-3901015 GCF_001891065.2 Hippocampus comes
TAACTTTGTCAAATGTTATGAAATGACTCATCTTTGTCAATTTTTTTTTTACATCATGAAAACCTGGCATTTAAATAGGGGTGTGTAAACTTTAAAAAAAAAGTAATCCTTTTGTTGTTATTATTATTTTGAATACAACTGTGGCTCATTGAAAAGCTGAGAACTGTCTGTGCGGCGTTATGTGCTTGACTTTGAAATGAAAAAATATACACAAAATGTCATGACTGATCAGTTTTTCAAACAATGAAAAGAAGATGAGGAAAATATATACATATATATATATTTTTTTTACAAAATTCAATAATAAATCCAAAGGGTGCTTTTAAACACCTACCCTTTTTACATTCACTAAACCTCCCCCCAAAAAACAACAACAATAACAGCTTCAGTTCAGTATTAGTTAAAAAAATGACAAGCACGTTATTTCTTATCATGTCATCTTTTTACTGTATTGTTACGATTTTTTTGTTTTCATCTGCTGCAAAAATAGTTCCAGATTCAATCGTTTTCTTGAGCCTATTCAGAGTGCAGTAGTACGTTTATGAACATTGTTTTGGTAAACATGGCAGAAAGCAGGTGCGTACACAGATATGCACTACCAAAGACGTAACATGGAATCTGCATCTAGATGACGCGAAGGAATGGTTGCGAGTAGCCTATCGTTCAGGAAAGCAGCGGTTGCGTTGCATTTTGGGATTTGTGCCGGAGTAATCACACCATTAAAAAGATTTTGTGAGGTGTTAGGGAATCGGTAAAAAAGGTCGTTTTCCCACATGCTTTGCCGTGACAAATCTCATAATGGTCACACTTCATTTTGCTATCATGCCTCTTTGACGTGTAATTTTTTTCAGACATGATTTGATAGTCGTTTTTTCCTAGTCGCGTACAGTTAAATTATTGCCACTTTTGACGGTGGTGAATCTGGCACCGTAAGTAACAATCTTGATACGAGCCACATTCTGGTCTCTTGCAGCACCTGCATGTTTTTGTCTGATATGAGGTAGTTGTTGATGAGAACAAACAAAAATGCCATATGTTGCTATTCAACAAATTGTTTGGCATGGGAGCTGGGGTAATTTCATCATGTACAAAAACATTTGCTTCTTATATAGGAGCATGCATGGTTCCGCTCCTCTTCCACTATCCAGTTTTATAACATTCAAATCCCCTGCTACCAGAGGTGCAGCTAAAAAAGACTTTATAAGTCTAAAAGAAGAGAAATCAGTCAAGGAGTATGCAGAGCTTCACACCAATGAAATACAGTACCACAACCAATCAGAGCGTTTCTATCAAATCATCCTTTTAGAGCGAATGCAAATGATTATCTTGTTGTTGCCCGGATATGTAAACCCTAGGAGGACTACTATGAATTGTTCTTACATATCTTTTATGATTATTTTTATTCAGTTATTTATTTGCACTTACAGGGATACGCTTCAATTACCCAAGATCTGAATGACGACGAGCCATATACTGCATAGAGTAAATCTTTACATTTAGATTTTAGGGATGATTGATGACTTTGGGCAAGAAGCAGGCTACATTGTTGACAGGCAAACACAGGGCAAGACAAGCATTTACACTTGCATTCACACCTTTGTGCAATTTGGAGTTTTCAGTCAACCAAAGCTGCATGTTTTCCCGATTTGGGAAGAAGCCGGTGTATCCAGAAAGAAACGCTCCCAAACACATGGAGAACATACAATACAAGCTTCAATCAAGATACGAAACTTTGCAACTGGCCATCAGCTATTTTGGCTGTCTTGTGTATAAGGTAGTGAGTTGTGAAAACAACTGCCCATCGAATTCTCTGAATGCAAAAAGCCACATTGGCACAAAAATTCAATGAGTTCTATCTAACCACACATTTCCAAAGATCATCATGTTATTTTGTTCTCAATGACTAACTCTATGTAATTAGTTGAGATTTTCAATTGGCATATGGAATTCACAGTTAGAAATGTAACAAGCTGAAATGTGCCTGCCACCCCACCCCCAATGCGGTAATGAAGATGTGATCTTCCTGTGCAGGCTGATCAGGCTCCATCAAATGGCCAAGGAGCAGATAAAAGCAACCACTACAGCATTGGCGAGCTGGCCACGTCCTCTCTGTTAGGTGAGACCGCACGCACATTTATGGCGACAACAACAAGCTGAGCTTCAACCATGAATCCAGCGCGCGATGTGTGAAATGATATTAGTAACCATGGGAGCATGGTAATGCTATTTGCTTCCTCTGTGCTGTATTTATATGCATGCACACTACTACTCTCATTTTCATAGAGAAGCGGACAAATAAACATTCAAGTATGATGGGCTGCTGTACTGGTCTCAGCTCAGCTGCGTCCCTCTTTTCATCATCATGCACTGTTTCCTCACTGAAAGCTCCATTCTTAAAGCCAAATTAGAAAGGGCAGAAAAATGTTTTGCACAATACTGGATCGGGCCGGCCTGAGAAGAGCGAAAATGTGCAGACCTAATTGATGACCTTTATGTGGTATACATGTTTAATCCAAGAAGTTCTTCAAATAAACCAGGGAAAAACTTGCAAATAGTGTGTTCCATGAAAAACCTGGTTGCCTCCTGCCCTCCCAAAAAATATCAGGAAACAGGCAAATCTGCAAGCGACATGGGGCATTCACTGTCCTCGATAAATAAGGGCAATGAACACATGAATGTACAAAGTGATGACAGCAATGCCATTAAGATTGCTAATCCAATGAAGCCTCGGGGACTCTCACTACTAAATTTCACTATTGAAGTTTTAACTTCAATTAAATCATGAGAGATCATTATTTTTTCTATATTCTTTTGGATTTTTTTTTTTTTTTTTTAATGAGGGCAGTCTTGTTCCTTCTTTCAGGGCGTTACCACACCTTAATGGCATTTCCTTTCCATATTATCTCCATCCTTCCTCTGCTTGTACATCTTTATTTCATTTCCTTTATCAAGATGTATCCCGCCCTATTTAGGTCTTGTGGCCACGATAAAGGAGCACATCACCAAGCCCACGGCTATGGCTCAAGGGCGAGTGGCTCACCTGATTGAGTGGAAGGGCTGGGGAGGTGGCGGCGAGGCCGGAGCGGGTGTCGGCGGTTGGAGCGGAGGCTGGGCTCGAGGAGGCGGAAGCTGGGGCCCCGAGGAAGATCAACAATTTTACTCCCAAATGACAGATGAGATCAAGGAAGCTCGCTTTGCAGCCGGTGAGTCAGAAGAAGGAATTCAATAAAGAAGGAAAAAAAGAAATCCATGTGGACGTTGTTTTTGTTCTCAGGCCAACACAATCAATTTCGCTCTCAGGGACAATGACTCATGTAGAAAAAAAAAGATAACATGTTTGTGTGCAGGAGTAGCAGAGCAGTTTGCCTTGGCTGAAGCTGCCATGAGTTTTTGGTCCTTGAACGACTGCTTTGAGCAACCTTCGACCAGCCTGCAAGGTCGGTTGTCATTGGCATGTGCTGCTGGCATTTCTTCTTTTTGTGATGACGATCTAATTCCACTCAACAGTCCCCAGAGAAGTTTCTTAAAGCTCCCTTTCCAAAAAGTCAGCAATTTTTATGCACTATAGAGGCAATATAAGAGCTTTTATAACATGACATTGGTAATCCATTTACGCATCGATGTGGGAATAACGTATATTAAAGAGAATTTCCGCCCAATTTTGCTCACAGTGTCAGTCCTTGCATTCCAAGGGTGTTCGATGTGCTTATTCTTCCACCCCAAAGTCATCCTAGCATGGATGTTGCTTTGCTGTCATGATGGAAGAGGAAAAGGAAATTCCACAAAGCAACCATCGAACTACCCAAAATGTCTTGCAAAGATCAAGAGTTCCTCTTCAAAATAGCACTGCAGGAAGTGTCAAATGTCAAAAGAAAGAAAACGCCACCTATGCGCACGGGTGGCGTTTTCTTTCTTTTGACATTTCCATAGACAAGTACAGGTAGAAATAGGCGTTTGTGCTGTTGTGGGAGTGAGCAGAGTTGCAAAGTTGGGTTGATTTTCTAAGTTTTGACTGTTGCTCGTCCCATTCCTTGCCAGGGGCGCCGCAAAGCCACCTTTTGTCTGGTTTCCTGCTGGATGACGCAAGCGCCAGCATCCCGCAGTACCTGCACAGCATCCACGCCGAGACGCATGGCGAGAGCCAGCTCAGCGGCCTGGTTGCCCCCAAACCTCCATCCATGGCCTCCCCTAAACCGCAGAAGAATTCTACCAGCGAAGATAAATGCGGTGCAGTCACCACAGAGGCTGCTGTGCGACACATAGACAGCAGCTCACTCTCTGAGGATGATGTGTTTTATAATTAAATACCTTCACATTGCAATTGTAGTGGTGCCTTAAGATATGAGCGCGATATGGCTACAGTGAACTCAACTAACTTAACATTAAGCAGCAGTTTGGCAGAGACCAAACCGGTTTTCAAAATAAGAGGTTTCAAGTTGTTAGTGCAAATCCCAGTTGAAGTTGACAGTCAAATTCAACCTAAGAGATTTATACATTGTGTATTTAAAACAACCCCATAGCTTTGTCTTTGGAAAGTCCGCTTAGTTTAATACACTTTTTCAGCATGTGAGCTACTCATAAAACAACCAAGTGAAAATGATCTGCCCACTACAAAAATGCAAAATCTATAATTATTTTCAACTGTATTGCGAATTCTTTGTATGTACAGTACAATGTATGTTGGTGTACCTCGCATAATCGAATGAGTCAAAATTGCACAACACACATAGTAATTAACTATTAACATTTTTTGTAATTACCCGAGTCTATTATTTGGTCAAAATTCAGTTGTCACCTGACTGGTTACCCTGTACATCAATCAAGTGACAGGATGGATAATAGACATCTATTTTTTTTAATGTCAGGCTGCGATCAACCGGTAGATCGCGTTCAATGTAATGAGCACCCCTAGTTTAAGACTTGCAAACAAGTCCAAACTCCCTGGATGGGCTAACCATCCACCAACCACCATTTAGGTAATGGATATATGAATGCAAATTGTGTTGCAACACAATGAAGACAGACAATTTAATATGCTTACATTATTTATCCTCTGCAAAGAATGACTTCATATTACTGGCAGCTTATTGAAGAGCCGATACGGACTCCATGAATGGTACCTTATACTCATATGTTTGTATTACACTGCAGGTGGCCGAGGTGCGCAAACCAAAAGGAACAGCTCAATGTCCACTAAACTGAAGCAAAACATGTGGCAAAACTATATTTGAATTCTTTACATTCTATTTCATTACATCATTACTTTATGTGTAAAATATTGAGGGGCACAATTATCTGAACATTTGTATTGATTTTATTGGGAGCCTGGAGCCGATTAATGACATTTCTATTCAATTCAGTGGGGAAAGATGAATTGCGATATGAGTATTTTGCATTCCGAGCGTGGTCAATGAAACTCGTATCTCAAGGCATCACTGTACTGTATCTGGGTTTGACCAAGAAAGACTCAAGTTTAACACCAGCAGTGAAAATAACTTCATAGAATTGCCCACCTGGAAAAGATTTGTGAATGTATAGTTGCTTCGCTATATTGAACTTTTCTATTCATTGTACATTAGATATATTTTATTGTATGTTGACCTGACAGCCAATGGGAAGTATAGTATTGTGTAATTATCTTGGTATAAAACCACCTGCGTGATTTGCTGCTCCTTGCTTGTTTTTGGTCATTTGCTCTTTCACACTGAGTGAATGACAATCGGCACGAGATGTCTTTGGGACATGAAATTGGCTACCAGAGTTGGCATGTGCAATCGCAGAGAAGAAGCCGTATCGACGTACAGCCATTGATGTGCGAACAGTGAAGAAGTTGTAATTCTGTGTTCATTACTTATTCATATTTGTGAAAATGTATTCATCGTGGCAATAGTCAGGTACTGTGCAATCATATAAACAGCTCTTCCACATCACCACACTGGTGAATTTAAAGTGGATGAAGTAGTGCTCAGGCTCTTTTCTTTTCTTTTGTTTTTTTGGTTTGCATTAGATGCAAGTTTAATACAGGTTAGTGAAAAGGTCAGGCATGTCTGTTTCTCCTCAGGACGCCTTAGATTTCTTTGGCCAAGTCTTCTAAAATTCTCTTCATCTGGAGAACAAAACACACTTGTCTTGATCCACATGGCAAGAGGACATATGAGCCCGAGCGTGCACAAAAGTTACCTCAGACCAGGTGACCCGCCCAAGCAGCCTTCCTCTGTCAGTGACAAACACAGTCTGCCCCCCCGCAAGTCTCAGGATGCTTAAAGCCTGAAAGAAACATTGGGATTCTTCCCTAAATAATAGTAGTTCTCAAATTCAGTCAAATTAAAGATTTGAAAAGAACGTCTTGGGCAACGTCGTGAGTCGGCATAAAGACCCACTAATGGAAATTTTGCAGATGAACGAAGCCCAGCGGATCCGCCAGAGGGAGAGCAGCGTGGGTGTGGAAGTGGTTACAGCCAACTTCGATCATGTCCAATCAAAGCACCTCTTTAATTCTTGTTGAAGGTGGCATGCTAGTTCAGCACTAGAGACTCGACATGGTGGAAGCACATCTGCACCCGCCCGTTCATTTGCCCCCTTCATCATTGTGCAGCTCAGTGGAATGATTTGAAAACATATTTTACAATGGTTCAGAGAGTTTGATGCCCGATGTTCACATATTTACCAGTGTTCTACATTGAGCCTGTGTTAGACGTGGCCTGAGACGGTGTAAGGTTTCGATCAAATATCTGTCACTCAATTGTCATTTTGGCAGGCGCATCTCCACGACGCTCCTTCTGGTGTGCTTGCCCCCCCAGCTTTGCAGAGATCAGTCAAACTGGCGCACACGTGCCTTGTGCCGATATGAAAATCAGGATACATCGACTAAAAAAAAAAATAGAGCCTCGAGTATGGAAGAAGTGTTCCCTATGAATGAACTCACACATCTACATGAATATTCGCCAAAAGCGTTAGAGTAGATCAAAGGAGGAAAACACGCCTGCATCTCCATGCTGAGGTTCTGGGTTCAAATCTCAGCTCCAGCCTATGTGGAGTTTTGAAGTTCTCCTATACACCTGCTTTTACCCACATCCCCAAAACTTTGGTTTTAGTAAAGACTATTGTCTATAAGGGTAAATGTGAATAGTTTGCATCACGAATAAGTAATTGTGATTGTGCAGCTTAATCTGGTGCACACCTTGGCCACCAGGGGCCCAATAAACACATAGAGACATATGGTCACTCACTAGTAAGCCTCAATAATTGTCATTTGTTTTACAGAAGATAAAGAAAATACACTTGAGTATAAAATTGTATGTCTACACCTGCTGCACCATCATTTGTGTTCATGAATTTGTTGATTGAAGGGACAGAGCACGTCAACACAGATGTGATTCGTTCGTCCTGAACTGGCTGGCAGCCAATCGCAGAAAGCGGAATGTCTTGAGGCATTTAGCTATGTGGATGTTTAAATTACAAAACAAGCAATAAACAGCTTGAAGCCTCTTTTTTGAAGAATTGTTCACTCTCTACCAAACTGCCACCAAAAGGCACTCGGATTGCAAAGCAAATCAAAATGTCCACACAGAAAATGTGGCTCAACGATGGTTTGTGTCCTTAAAAACCTCTAAGTTGGGTCATTTGTATCTAAAGGCACTATCATGCTTCCTTCTATCCTCATTTGTTTTGCATGATTTCCTTACGTCTGTACTGTACTGCTTTTTATGAGAGTACAGAAAATAACTTTTGGGCCACACAGGTGACAGTACATAAATCAGAAGTAAAACAAACATTTGCTGTATGATTTGGAATTGTCATACATGGTTGACTTGCTTTATTAATCCCAAGTGAATTATTTAATGAAATGCAATAATTATAATAATGATCTTCTCACCTCCTGAATGGTGTTGTGAGGACACAACAGGGCAAAAGAAGGTTGAATGCTGCATACCTCCTCTAGATGCCGATCCACTCTCTGAACAAGGACCAAAACATGAAAAAGTTCAGACTTTTTAATTTGTTTTTTCTGAACAATTGTGTGACTGATGAAGGTTTTGAGAGATGAGAGTTTGTGTGTCCCAAAAGTCATAGTGGGAAGAGAGGAAGAAATAATTACTGGCCTTTTTTGCAAGCGTCAACCAATGGCGTGATCTCAAAGCATTCACATTGTTCAGCTGTCACGATTCAGTGAACCTCTACCTATTGGATATTTAAAAATTCCCCTAGTCGCATTTTTCTTTCCTGGGGAACCCATCCTTAGCCAGTTGCTAAAAAAAAAAAAAAATCGACTGTTTGTGGTTTTGTGGTATTTCTGTAACGCCCGAGATGTCGCACAACAGCACCAAAGGCTTCACTAAACAGAAAAGAAGAATTAGTGTCAAGGAAACATGTTGAAGTGCTCCATCTGACTTAAGAACCAGTGTTGCACTGTAATGGGGGAGGAGCTAAGTTTGGCCTGGGTTGTTAGTGGCATTTCAGTGACTTTTTTTTAAATCAAATAATCTGGAAGCCTTAGCTTTCTAAAGGGTAATGCTGCAATATGACTGACATGCTAAACTGTTTTGGCATCATAGTTTGTAACGTACTTAGTTTTTCAGCAATTAATAGGGGCAATTCTATTTTTATTCACTGACTTAAAGTTTACAGTACTACGAGACTGTTCACAGTCACCCATTTCTTGCTATGAAATGGTTTGACGTATTAAGCCTCAATGCGGTGCTCATGGTTCTATCTTTTCGAAGACAATCTTTCCGCATGCCCGAGCCAATTGTGAGCTTATATATTGAATTAACCATCAACGCTTTTTTGCTTGAATCAGCTCATTTTGCCTCGGCTCGCTCTTTTTGTGTTCTATACCAATAGTGAATGTGAGTGTGTGTGTGTGTGTGTGTGTGTGTGTGTGTGTGTGTGTGTGTGTGTGTGTGTGTGTGTGTGTGTGCGCGCGTGCATATACAGTTTTACCTGGGAAATGCCACATTGACGCAGAAACATCAGCAGCTGTGATCGCGTGACAAAGCCCAGCAATGTGGGTGCCTCTTCAAAGGAGAGAAAAGCACATCCATGTGAAAAAGAGTTGGGCCAACCAAGGGATGAAAGATTACTCAGTGAATTTCTCTCCATTATGAACAACCATTAACATCCTTCCCAGAAGAGCTCTTTCATCACAAAACAACAACTAAAATTGTACCATATACAATTATCTTTTCCGTTCACAATCTGTTCAGACAAAAACTTTTCAGTTTAATTGCAGATTATTGTGAGCTTTCTGTCTGACTATGATGTGTGCTGAGAACGAGCACTATTTTCCACATGTTTGTGTGAGCCCACCATGTGAGTCCACTACAGGGATTTGCGTCTCGCTGCTGCTGTTCACAACATGTCGGACCTCCTCCGGGCCAGCCGCTTTCTGCAGCTGCACTCGTTTTGCTCCCAAAACGTGTTCCAACTGCATGGAGAGAAGCCTGTCAAAGAAGAGACACGTTATCCTCAAAGCAGCCTCCAGTCAATGGCAAATGCTCTCTTATCACATATTTGTCACCGCAATTCCGTGGAGATTTAAGCTGTTACAGAAGGCTAAATTAGATTTGCTCCCCCTTCTCATTGTGCCGGTTCAGGTTTAGATTCTTGCTCGCTGTGTATATTATGGAGGAGATGTGATCGCTGCACTGAAATGATCGCAGTTTGATATACCCAACATAGCATTTGTTGCACAGATGAACGTGAATACTAAATACTGTCAAAGTATTGGTATACCCTGGACGGATCCTGATGAGAGAGGGCAGATGCGGCAGCCTCTTGCTGATGGAGACAGCGTCATAGAAAGATGGGCGGCTGCCAGCGCGAGCGACGCCATTGGCCAGCAGAGTGGCAAGGAGGACGGGAACAACGTGGCCGAATTGACCGGTTAACTCTAAGGCCAAGAGGGCCGGTGATAAGGTGTGTGTCACAGCCCCGGAGAATGCTGCTGCACCTACGCAATGACAACAGCGACACACATCAGGTCGAATCATGTACAGAGGTGCCTTGAGGTATGAGACCAATTTGTTAATCAAATGGAACACATTATAACTCATAGACGGTGTATGTATAACTCATGTATAATGTATAACTCATCCCAGCTGCCTTCGGGCAGTGGGCGGGGTACACCCTGAACCCGTTGTCAGGCAATCGCAAGACAATACATAGACGAGCAACCATCCGCGCTCACACTCACACCTAGGGACAATTTAGAGTGTTCAATCAGCCTGCCATGCATGTTTTTGGAATGTGGGAGGAAACCAGAGTACCCAGAGAAAACCCACGCAAGCACGGGGAGAACATGCAAACTCCACACAGGAAGGCTGGAGCTGGAATCGAACCCAGTACCTCTGCATTGTGAGGCCGGCGTGCTAACCAGTCGACCACAGTGTCGGCCAGGACTGTGAAATCTTAGATTTCTTTTAAATTGTTAAATTTATTTTAAATTGTTGATTTTCTTTTAAATTGCACCCTGCATTACAATTTGAATGTATTGTACTTGTTAAACCCTATAACGTTGTTGGTTTTGTTGTTGTTTGTTTTGTTTTTACCGGCAAGTGCATATCTCCCAGGATTAATAGAAGACCATTCCTGTGTGCGGGAGGAAATGTAAAGTATTCCTTCTGCAAGCAAACGACCCATAGCTGCCCCTAGAAATACAGAAAACAAAACAAAGATGAGTATTAACTAACAAACATCTGCACAAAATGATCCGACTTCCTGTCTATATTGCAACAACCAATGTTGAATATAAATACCCACACACCCCTGTTCACATGCATTTCTTCTACATATAAAAATTGAGACCAAGGTAAATGATTTCAAAACTTTTCACTACATTAATGTGTTGTAAAAAGAAAAGAATACTGCCCATACGTGGGTGAAAATAGAAGTTTACTGAATTATTATTTGGCCATCTATGAGTAGTTAACAAATGTTTAATACCATATGATTTCATGGGGGAAATCCATTTTATTAGTTGTTCTTAACTTTCTATTAAAGTGGATGGTGACTTTGCCACAATACAAAAATCGGATTTTGGGCCGACAACAGTTGAGAAAAACTTGTCTAAAAATTACGCCAAAACTCAAATGTCTGCATCCAAGAGGTATTTATTTTTTTCAGAGAGATAGAATTTCATTTCGATTTAAATCTAATGGAAAGTATGCCATTGGGTAGATCAGGGATAATCTCGAGTGCCCACTGTAAATCCCAATGCCATTTTGTTTCAATGACACACCACAGAAATGTTTTACCCCCTCACTCACCATAGATGAAGACTGGCATGAAGTACCCGGCTGGCAGAGGCAAAGTGCAGGCAAGCGCCGACATCCACAGCTGAGAGGCAACAACATAAAGGCAAGTCTCACCACAGGCCTCACGAATCCAATTCAATCTGGCTGCATTCATTCTGCAGCATCAATTTGACGCAAATAATGGTGGGTGTAAAGTGCAAAGGCTTATTATGGATGGACTGAAAAGAGGAAAAATGCATTTCGTTGCCAGTAAAAGGACAAAAATAAAGATCTAATAAAGTGAAAAAAGAAAAATGTGGTCTATTGAGAGAACAACATTGCGAGCGTAAATTGCGTTAAGATGAGGATTGTTGAACCCTTGTCAACCCTTCAGAAGAGGTTTAATAAACACTGAACTCTGTAGGAAAGAGCTGAATGCATTATCTTTGCCTTCACATGCTCGTCTTTCTCAGTAACGAAATGGCACATAAATACAAACACTTTACACAAAGTACAATGAAGCTAATCTCATAATAATAAAAATAATAATAATAATAATAATGATGATTTTATTCCTAGTTGTTTTAACAGACAACAAATCCTTTCAGAGCCAGGTTTAAGAAGACACTGCCGTTTCAAAGGTTGAGTAATCTTGAAACGGCTCATTGCCCTATGAAAATGTCAGTCGCTTAGTACAAGATATTAGGGCTAATTTTGTCTCCAGTACATTCGGTCCTCCGTTTGTACCTTCATAAGCAGAAAGACAGTCAGCGACAGGTAGACGGAATAGTCAGACGAGCCCCACTCTGTTTCCAGCTGCCACGAGGCATTGTGAGATTGAGACGTCCACGGTGTGTTTTCTAGTAAGGAGGTGAGCAGCTGCTTCATGGTGGACTGAATTTAACAGAAAAGAATAAGTTAGCCATTAGTGTTAAAAAAAAAAAAATCCCATTGTGGATAAAAGCTGGAGAAATATCTCATGGTGAACTCACACTAAGCCAGTGTTTCCCAAGCTTAATTGATGTGAGGCACATATTTACATTCGAAAAAATTTATAAATATTGAAATAATGATTTATGAACAAATCTACTTACTCCTATCGGCGACCTAGTATAAAATAATTTCATTATTCTGTTTGTCATTTACACATGATGGGTATGGACAGATGCAGCAAGATCCATTTGTAGTAAATATAATGATGATTTGGTGAAATTGGATAATAGCACGTCTGATGATCTCTCACTGCACAGTGGGTGGGAATCACTGCACTTGGCAATCTGTGCTGTGCTTGAGCCCACTCAAATCCTAAAGTCCGGTACACTTGGCTAGGGTCACCTCTCTGATGTGTACTCATGTTCGGTACACTTCCCACAAGAGAATGGCCATGGCCTACCATCACTGGCACGTTATACGATCGAAATCAGCGGAACAATTATGATGTCATGCATTTCTCCCAACACTTCCAATCACATATAACAAAATAACAAATTCCATTACTGGTGTAAATATAGCAGAATAATTGTGACTATTCAGATTGTTGCACTTGTCTACATCCTTTAATTCCCTAAAAAGAAGACAGGCTACTGACACCGAACGTTCCCAAAAATAAAACTTTTGGAATGTTGATATTTAATTTTAAGTGTCCTTGAATTTGTTCCTGTTTACTGAAAACAGAAGCAACTTGTATTTTATTTTCATTTTGTTCCCATAATGATTGATCGTAATTACAGGTATGTTCCCATTCATATTTACAGAAAACAGAAGCAAGGTTTTTTTTTTCTCCGATGTGGCCCGTGATGTAAACAAGTTTGACACCCCTGCCCTAAGTTCTAACCAGGAGTAGTTTTCTTGATGAAGACCCACCTTGGAAGCCATGTGTTGTCCCATGGAGAGAGGGAAGGTAAGAGATGCCAAAAAGAAGGCCACTACGGCAGAGTACAGTGCTTTCCTGCACAGAGAAGCATCACTATCATTTCAATTTCATTAGATTTTTCTTACGATTATGTTTGATTTTCATTGGTAGTTACCGTTAATTATTACTGGTACTACTCATCCATCCGATTGTAAAGATTGTAATTTTCGAACTATGTAAAGCACATTGAGTTACCTTGTGCTTGAATCGCGCTATATAAATAAAGCTGCCTTGGCTCCACCACTGTGTGTGTGTGTGTGTGTGTGTGTGTGTGTGTGTGTGCGTGTGTGCTCACTGTTTTTTCAGTATGTTGATGACCCCTGCGTTTGTGGTGATGAGCTCCAGCATGAGGCGATGCAGGGAGAGGTACAAGCAGCTGACAGCTCCACAGAGCCACCTGTTTCCAGCACACACACACACACACACACACACACACACACACACACACACACACACACACACACACACACACACACACAGTCATTAGCGGTCATGATGAGGCTAAGTGGAAGAACAACACAACAGCTCAGAGTTTCCACATGACCTAATGTGAATATGAATCAGTCAGATGTCTTCACTGGGAATGGAACTAAATTGGATATGAAGAGTCAGTCAGCATCAGCTCACCCCAGCAGAGCAAAGAGCAGAATCTCTGACGGGAGGAAGGGTAATTCCATGGGGAAATTGGTTTGAAACAACACCTGAAGAGTCTCTGAAGGGACAAAACAAATCAAATCTTCCCTCATTTAAGTTCAATTTGCTTTTCCTGAAATCTGAACCTGATATAAATTGCATCTAAAGTCATTAAAGTTTTTTTCTCATCCATTTAAATAATGGTGAATTATTCTGTGCCAAACAATTACTGGGCTTGTGCAAACAATCCTTGAGTGTGTGTGTGCAAACAGTATGTTTGTCAGGAAACAAAGATGACCTCAAACTGGCAGGGTACTACATGCTGAGTTAAAATATCTGAAATCAGACAGAATTTCGATGCCACTCCATCTCCGCTATAAATAGCTGTCTGGAAGCTTTTGGAACCTCGCCGTATTGATTTGTGCCCTCTAAGCTGGAAGAGCATTAAGAAGGCTCCGTTGCTGATGTTGAGCGATAAGACTCAGTGTGAGTCCTGTCGGTCCTAGATGTGAAAGTGCCTTGAGAAAATCTCTTGAAAAGAAGATAAACACTGAAAACTGAATGTTAAAAGGCTGTAACACCCCTGCAAATGGGCTTTATTGAAAGTGAAAAATGGTATAGGCTTATAAGTTGACTGCATGTATAGTCGCTAAATGGGCCTGCATGTCATAGAACATTTCTTCTTTTAGTTTTGTTATTAGCATTATAGGAGTTGAGCAGCTTAATAGACCATCAATTCTAAATTTGAAGGAAAATGTAGAAATTGGAACTTTGTCTTTTGTTTTTTTGTTTTTGTTTTTGTTTTTTTACTTATCAGTTGTGATGGGCTAAAGACAAAGATGGCAATGATTAACCCGCACCACATTTTTTGAACTATTGTGCATCATTTTTGCACTGATAAGATAATTTGCCTTGAAAGCTGGACTTAAAAATGCTTTTCAACATTTTAATGAACATTTGAGAAATGCCTTTCACACATTCTTATTATTTCTCACTGGGAGAATTTAAATTAAATTCCAGAATAACAGACGGAGGAACAGCCTCCAGCGCAGTGATTGCGAGCAACTTAGTGTACTTACGCCACAAAATCAACTTCAATATGCAGCCACACATTTTCTATGCTGTTTATCTTCATTAGGCTGGCTGGGAAGCTAAAGTCTGTCCCTTGGTTAGCTATAATTAAAAAATTTCAAAGCATTTTTGAAATCTAATTTTCCACAATACATCTTATAAATACATCAAATGTTCCCATCTTTTAATGTTGTGGGTCAACCATGTTTTACCTTCATCGCCACTCCAAACAGACAACAAGCGGAAGGTCAATGCGCCGCAGGCCACTGAGAAGAAACATGGGAAGTAGTTCTGCATGTCGAAGTGAGAGGACATCACCTCCATGCTGAAGAGCACACCTATGGGGACGACAAACAAAACAAACATTGACCTTTCCGAGCCTCATTAGCTTAGCTGGCTAAGCTTGCTAATAGCTAGAGCTAACATTAATTGACAAGCAACACAAGTACTGTACATTGCTTACCTTGCACCAGACAAAGGTGATCTTTTTTTTCAACCAACACATACAGGACAAATAAACATAGTGTACAAACATATGTGTCATTTAAGCCATATAAATGTGTGTGTGTGTGTGTGTGTGTGTGTGTGTGTGTGTGTGTGTGTGTGTGTGTGTGTGTGTGTGTGTGTGTGTGTATACACACGTAAGATGGAGGAGTATGACAAATTTGCATGAGCTCAGTGGAACTGTCGAGACATGCAAGTGAGAGGATGATAAAGACGAGGATAGAGTGAAAATGATGGAGGACCAAAAGAAGAGCACAATTTAGGAAGATTTTTTTTTCTTACCACTAACAGGTGCTCCAAAGCAGCTCGCGACACCGACTGCAGTGGCTACAACTAACATGTCTCCATCTGCTTTCTTACAGACAACATAAAACAAGGACAATGAGCTGATTTATTCAAACCACCATTAACCTGCACTAAGTGGACGGCATGCCTCCGCTAGGGGGTATCAAGCAACTTAAAGAAAGATGCAACAGCCTGATTATAAAAAAAAAAAACTCGAGAAAATCTAAGCTGCAAGTAGCAATGAGTGGGCCCTTGTACCCCACATTTGTCACGGTTGTGTCGAGTGTATGACTTTATCGAGTGTATGACTTTATGTGAATATACTGTAGCCTATGATGTGAGTTTGAAAATTGTCAGAGGCGTCACAATGGCAGCAATACATTTCTGCCAGTAGGGCCATCTATGAATCTCTGAAGGCCAGGTTCTTTTTAACACATAAGACAAGTTTAGCCAACACACAAGACAAGTTGGGTCAAGCTCTGACCTGACAGAATTCACTTATTATTTGGGTTTGGTATTTTATGATGAGTCAAACATTGCTCCGAGCTTCAGCTTCCATTTGCAGTGAGGAAAAATGCACGGTGAAAATCAGTGTACAAAATGAACTCTAAAAGTGGCAATAACCAAAATGGCAGACATTCTGAGCTTGGTTTACATTGGTTTGGTCTTGGTGATCTACTAACGGTGCAAAAAATGTAAATATTTTGAAAAAGTGCAGAACGGCTCATTCATGGGCACATTTTCAGAATTAACTAAAGAATCACCAGGAGTGCCTTGACTGGTGAATTTAAATTGTTTTGTGACATCATAATTTAAAAAAATTAATATCTGAAATGGTTAAAAAAAATCCTCAAATTTTGTAGAAGATAAGGAATATATCACTGTGATTATTCTTATTTATATGTCTCCATGTGTTGCTCCACCATTTTTTTCAAATGAATTGAGTGGCATTTGAAAACAAATGGTGGAGCTGTAAGGGTTCAAAAACTGCAACAAGCAATGCTAACCGTTAGCAAGTCAATGGCGTAACAGTAGATGTACTGTTAATTCTAGTGACATTGGATTGTACAGTTGAGGTTTTTTTTTGGTTTGTTTTGTTTTTTCGTCAAAGGCTTCTTCACAGTACTGTACCTGCTTTGTGGCTTGTAGTAGTGAGCAGAGCTTGCTCAAGTAGCCAGCCATCATGGTGCAAAGATGCACAAATGGACCCTGATGTTCGGAAATAAACACCTACAATAAATAACAGAGAATTTTGAAGACGCATATGCAATGGAAGAAACCTCTCACCACTTTTCCCAGGAAAATTGTGCTCCCAGCTGCCAGTGTACAAATGAGACCCAGGAACTTGATGAACATGTTGGTGAGGGATAAGTAATGCGGAAGTTGTATGCCCGTCAGCATGGTCCTCACCTCTGGTATTCCGGAGCCTGACAACAAAAAAAAATGAATAAAGAAATTACAAGACTTAACCATCAACTCGGGGGCATACTTGCATTGTACCTCAGTGTAATGAAGCATTTCTCTGGGATACTTTCTCTCAGCACTTACTAAAAGTATCCATCGAGATTATTTTTTTTTCGGGGTTAATTAGGTATTAAATTAAAAATGTGACCAAACTTCATACTTATATTCTAGCTGGAAAAAAATGAATTTTTTTGTTTGTTTGTTTGTTTGTCAAAATAAAAGACATATGAAGCCAACCAAAAAAAAATAATCAAATGTAATCTAATTTGTTAAATTGTCCATCAATTACTACTTTTTAATAGGCTGTATGAGAACTAAAATAAAAGCAATCTCCATTACATAACTGAAACATGAAAGTGAAAGGCGGTTATAAATAAAATGTATTATTATTATTATTATTATTATTATAAGTTATTTCTTAAACATAATAATTCAATATAATATGACACAGTTTAATTTGTGGACAATTTTATTGATTATTTCATTGTCAGTAATTCATTCCTTCCACATACAAGATATGACTGTATCCATACTTATGTAATACACATGAGAGAGAGAGGGAGAGGGAGAGAGAGAGAGAGAGAGAGAGAGAGAGAGAGAGAGAGAGAGAGAGAGAGAGACTCCAACAGGAGGTTCCAAACTTGAGTTTTAAAATTGAGAGCTACTTCCTGAGTAATGATGAATGTAAAGTATACCCACTTTTGAAATGACAAGTTTGCTCAAACTACCTTTAATTATACATTATTAATATGATATTCATATATGTGAGACACTTATCAGCTGACCTTAGCATAATATTTATGAAGGTTATGAGTCAAGGTTTTTCTGAAACCAATGCTTGCATACTCCACTCTGTATTTTGTGTGATGTCTTATTGGTCCCGGCTAATGAGTGTTTGATAAATGGTAACATAGAGATCAGAAAGTCAATTTTTTTGGACCTTAATGTCTATCCTGTGTTTTCGCCTTGATTTGACTGTTTGATTGTATGGCATCCTTGTGCACTTTGAAAGGTGACTTCACATACAGTAGATTTCGTTATCATTGCCATGTTCCTGTGCGGTGGCAGACAGACCTGTGGAGAAGGGACAGATGTTGTGGCAGAGTGAAGCTGAGATAGCACAGAGGCATGCTGGGTAAAGAGTCCAACAGAAGAACTGGAGCAGACTGCTACCCTCCAGCTGGCTATAAAGCCACTGGTGAGCTACAAAAACACACACACAAAATCTCAATCATTCCACTCTTACTGGAGATGTCTGTGAAAAAACATCGGGGTGAAATTGTTGGCCTTTGAACATTATTTGGTAGGATTTATTCCAAAAAGCGCTTTGATAGTTTATAATGAGCTTCTGTCCCCCCAATTACACATTTGCACGAATGCTGATGTCGCTTGAAAATAGCGCAAGCCGTGCAAGGACAACATAGTGTTTGTTTTATGCCTGTTTTGTACAATATCCTATTAAACTTTGCTGCAGAGGGTAATGTCGTCATCTCCATGTGTGTTTGTGTACCTGTCAGGAGCTTGCTTACACTCAGGTCCATAAGAAAGCTGAGAATGGCGCTTAACATTCCAAGAGCAGCATAGACGTACCATTCCATCCCGCACACTCTTTCCAGGCAATATTTTAGCTTCAAAAGACAACCTATGGGATAATAAATGGGTAACAAATATGAATTCAAGTCGATAAATAAAATACAAGAAAGAACATATTAATTGAAACAACATAGGAATTATACATTAAAGGTGCCATATTTGCCTTTTATTTTTCAAGCATGTCCTTGCTTTCTTGTATGTTGAGGATTTCAAAAGTGTTGCCCTCTAGCCTTGAAGCAAAATTACCCATCATGGCCTTGTATGATATATGCTCCCCAATTGTGAAGTTGCTGCTTATGATACTGGGGCCAAGTAGGTTTTAATGAACTTGATCTTTCAAAGGTTCTCTCTGCTTGAGCCACAGTGACAAGAAATAAGAACAATTTGAAGACTAATCTAGAGGGCAAGTCTACCGTAGAGTGCGAATTGGTAATCATTGGCATTGTAAAGGGCTTCACTGGCCTGTAGACGAATTGGCGACCTAAGAGAGGCTCAAGTCTCATGTCGCTATGACACCTCCTGGAGACGATCCGGATTGCTCGGGAGTGAATTGTAAACGTCAGATTTTGAACAGTGACCTTTTCGAGCCTTTTTCCAAGCCTCAAACATGTCTCGGAGACTACGGTAACCTTTTCAACCTTTTGGAAACCAAGGAGTCTAAGGACCTATCGCGGGGATGTCGCTGCCAAGTCTATGTAACAACGCCTGACCCACTAGACTAGACCATGTGAAGGTGAGACTATGTGACTGAGCCCACGCTGACCTCTGGGCAAATTAGTCTCACCGAGACACCGCCCCGGTGAGAGCGCAAGCAATACTTTGGTTTCGTGAGTGGTCTGAGTCGCTCAACTGATCAGCCCTGCCGACGCCTCCGCAACTGAGTTGGGTCCATTAAGCATTGTTGAATCACCATTTGTTTCCCTATCTGCTTCCAAGAGTGTCCCTCCTCGCTTGCCATCCTGTAATCGTGCGGTGGCAAACCGCAGCGGACATGTTCAACTCTGGTTGTTTGTATTTAGAAACACATCTTTTATACACAAGTCAGGCCATTACACAATAGAAAACCATTTCTGGAGCATTTTCTTTTTCAGCGGCATGTTGCCGATCCCTCAAGCCATGTGTGTGATTTTTTTTTTTTTATGCATGTCTTTTTGTATCCATCCATATTCTTCAACGTATCTGGGGTCAGATCACAGGAGCAGCACCCAAAGTCGAGTCTCAGACTTCCCCCTCCGCATCCTCTTTGCCCAACTTTTCTGGGGAGAACTCAAGGCATTCCACAGCTATTGCCCCAAGTCAAGATAATGGATGGATGCTAGGCATACTACTGTGGTAAAGCCCCCACTGTAACCAAGTCCAGCAGTGAAAGAGAAGCTTGACCTCAATTATCTTAAGACCGTAAATGTCAAATGCACTAGGGCACACCTGTGATGAATTGATGGCATCTGCAACGATCAGAGTCAAATGTCAGACCTTTGACAAACCCCCGGGAGCGTCTGTATGGTTTCTGTGGATCAGCGGGGAGCAGCGTCCAACTCTGGAACGTCTCTTCGTTTTGAATTCTTCTCTCATGTATGCGGCTGCCTCCATCACTTTCATTCTGACGAGACTCATCCAGGAGCCTCATGGTGCCTTCAAATGTTTGTTAATTCAAACAAGCACGAGCTAAAAATCCGTGGATAGAACTGCTTGGTTATCGAAGCTAAAATCCAAACTGAAGAGACTTACCCGAATAGTGTTGTACGATGTGTTGGCAAGGTCGTGTGTGTGTGCAGGTACTGCTGTGGGCATTAAGGCAATTGAGCAGTCACACTTGGGAGAGCTGCTAAGTTTAACTCTTTGGAGAAAGATTGCTACTTGCCTTTAATATGACATAACCAGGGAATGATTTACTAAAAGGAAGAACAAAACACAGTCTTACAGTCCTGATGTCAAACAGGGCATGAAAATAAATGTGACCAAAAGTTTATTCTCTATCAAAACATGCACTAAAAGTGAATTTTGTGGCATCGAAATGGTAAGTCCATGTTCATTAATAAATACCCTACCTTTGACCTTACACAATGATTACCTCCACTTGAGACCTGAGTCTCAAAGTCAGGCTCCCTTTAAGAGGTGTGCAAACATATTTATGTCTTTCATGACCGCTGTTACCCATACACATGCCCACACACCTACACTTGCCTTGAGGCAAGAATGCAGACACTGTTTTACTTTTCTCAATTCCACCTCCCCTTCACACTTCCAATTAGCACTTATGCTATTTTAGAGATTTGAGATCTGCCAGCATTAGTCGCGCACGCAAACACACACACACACACACACACACACACACACACACACACACACACACACACACACACGCACACACGTACACGCGCGCACACACACGCACACACACACAGAAAGGTAGAAACGTACAAAACATGTTTCTATGGAGACACTCCACCAAAGGTAAAAGCTGAGTCGATTTTTGATTAACAATAATTGAACACAAGGGCAGGATGTGCATTAGACACCCGATTTTTGTTTTCCTCAGACCAACAAATCAGAGGACAGAAAAATGCTGGCCCTCAGAAACTAATCTGGAATCTGATTTGTGAAAGAAACATTCCAGTTATTAATATAATTTGATTTACATGGCCCACGAGCATGACTAATTCTAAAGGCTCTTGGTTGATTCAAGAGACATGGTAGCACACAGAAGCTGGACTCTGTTTGGACAAAAAAAAAACCAAAACAAAACAAAAAAAACTAACATCCTAATCCCTGGTAATTCAGGCACAGAGGCACTCCCTATGCGCAGGTAAAGCACAGTTCGTTAGGTATTATCATCTGTGGGGGCACCATCGTCCACCGGGTGGCCTAATTTGCGCGAAAGGACGCATTTCGACATCAGAGTACGAACGTCATGCATGAACACTTCATCGTGCACTTGACATGTTCAAATATCCATCACTACCCCACCCTCATTCCATATTAATTTGACATGTTTCTATTTTTGGCACGGTGAGCGACTATTTAGCACGTCAGCCTCGCAGTGCAGAGGTGCAGGGTTCAATTCCGGCTCCGGCCTTCCTGTGTGGAGTTTGCATGCTCTCCCCATGCCTGTGTGGGTTTTCTCCGGGTACACCCGCTTCCTCCCACATTCCAAAAACATGTGTGGCAGGTTAATGCAACACTCTATTTTGTCCCTAGGTGTGATTGTAAGCGTGAATGGTTGTTTTTCTGTGTGTGCCCTGTGATAGGCTGGCCACCAGTTCAGGGTGTCCCCCGCCTCCTGCCTGAAGACAGCTGGGATAGGCTCCAGCACGCCCGTGACCCCTGTGAGCATAAGCAGATCGGAAAATGAATGGATGGATGGATGCATTGATGGATGGATGGATTTTTCTATTTTATTGAAATATTTAATGAATGATCATTTAAAATAATACCATTAAAAACGTTTATGAATTATAAAATGTCCAGTCCTTTATTTGTACAACAGCCAAGAAATGAACAGACTGAAGTGTCCAGAAAAATAAATACATCTAATCGCAGCTCTGAAGGTCAGCGAGGCTTGAACAAAGACACACATCCTGTCACTTGGAACTCATGAACATACAAATAAAATAAATGAACATGTAACATGATAAGACCTTCCTTGCTTCCACCATTTATGGTGATGGGCTGTGTTTTCCTGTCTGCCGCCCTTATGTAACACACAGCAGCTGAAACGGACACACAATCTGTTCGGAATGTACACAAACAAACGCACAGCACAGATTCAATGTCACTGCTGAGCCAGGCAGGATTACTCGATCACATTCATTCTTTTAAGTACATTACTTTTCATTCTTTCAACTAACACATCCCATCTAGTCACTCCAATTTCTTGTAGCTGTAATATGTGGTCAGTTTCGGCTTTCTTTCTGACAGTTGACCACAGTTATTTCTGTTGATGCTGGCTCCTTTCTTGCCTATTTGCATCGACAAGTGTAGCATCGAGTCATTGGCCATAACTTTACGTACACGTGCACATAATTTTAAATCTGAATGGACTAAAAACTAAGCTTTGGCAGAGACGATAGCGTTGTGTCATTGTCTTTGGCCAAAGAAATGGCCACTTTGAGGACTTTCCCATAGTCAAAATGGGTATTATCTCAAATACTGTATACAGTACTTGCAAGTCGGGTCACTCATATCTCACTGCACCACTGTAATAGCTTTTATTTCCATAATTGCAAATTTTCCTGGGAACACTGCACATTGTATTCCAAAACATAACATGATGTTCAATTGCAGAAAGTGAAGGAAAAGTAACACACAGTTGGAAGCAAATATAGTTGCAGGGTGCATTTTTCTTTTTTAAAAAAAAAGCTAATTTTACAGTCGTCAGTGGAAAAAAAACTTCCTGTCAGTCACTAAACTAGTTGCCTGAACTGCAATTTACATCTGCTTCACATGTGCATTGAACAGCCCACTGCAATTATTCCCAACGAATGTACTCAACATTTGTGAACATGCAAGGGCTTGTGGTGTACCAACAATGTAAACGGCTCGTCATTGAAGTCTAATGGGTGTAACAACATATATCAAAGACATTAACAAAGCCACAAAGTTGAATTTGAATGTTGTGGATGTCATCAGCCAGACGTCATGAATTGCAGAGTATTAATAGACACTAAGCGTGACACCGCTAAGTCCCCGACACCCGGACAGCTTTGTTTTCCAGCGCATTCTTTCCATCTTTGTTTGGCTCCCAACTTTGCTTTGGAGATAAAATATTTTCCAACCTACTCAGAGCTTAGTTGGTAGGTCACTTCTGTGTCAATAAGAAAGTAATCAAGTTAAAAAAAAAAAAAATTTATTCCTTAGGTGGAATTTTGTAAGTATTAAGTATGGTGGTGTCAGCACCTTGTTCGTGATGGCATCTTTTCATTGGCCTCTATGGAACATGAGCACCACAAATTCTGCCTAGCGACAACTGATGTGACCTGGAAAGAAAATATGAACAATTCTGTCCATGTACGACTGTACATCACTGCATCTATTAGATACATATGTAACAACAATGTCATTGCTCTCAGGAATTTCGTTAATGTGCTGCAGTTTCCTGGGAATGTAGCTTCCTAAGGGAATTATTCGATTCATTGTTCTGGTACAAAAATTGCACTCCTGAGTACATTGGATAGGATACAGCACGGGTGGCCATATAGAGGAGCGTAAACAGAACAGCTCACGTCATTGCGAAGACACACACAACAAACCAACGCTTACACGAGCACAGCAACATGATCTTATCATGTCAAGCCGCATAATTGGTCGCAGCTTTACAGTCAAGTCATTCATGAACTGGTGCTTATTCCCTGTACATGATTTAGGAATATATCCATTTAAAAGTGATACTTTACAAATTTTGCCATTTTCAGCAGGAACAAACTAATATTTTGTGAATAATGAATTATATAATATATATAATCACGACATAACAATTTTTCATGTACAATAAGCACCTTTGAAAGGGTACTTTGCCATTTGCTGTCGACTGAAAATGACATCACCTGTTCTCAGGGGTCAGGTAACAACCAATCGGGGGTCATGTGTTTTCAGTTGACAGGAAGTGGCAAAATGTGTTTTAAAAAATGCTAATTGGACATGAAAAATAATGAAGCTATCAAATTCATTCTCGACGAAATATGAACTTTTTAGAACGAATGAATGAAGGATGTCATTACTGAAAGTCCAATATTATGGAGTGTGATACAGTATTTGCTCATTGAAATCCACATCACAACAACTTCTTATTTCTTGGGGGGGAAAGCTGGAAAGGATTTATCGCATTTCAGATCAATTCAGTGTGAAAATATTTATTTGAGCTGCAAGTGTTCTGAGCATTGAAGAAATTAAACTTGTATCTCAAGGCTGCACTGGACAGGTAATAAAAACAATCAGTGTTTCTCTCTCTGCCTTTGTAATTCCCACAATAATGCTTGCAGGCAACGAACCAGATCATATGTTCGGTTGGCTACCAATATGTTCGCATACATTTAGATTTCTTTTTTGAAACAATGTGAAACCTCTGAAGTCAAAGTTCACAATTAATGAGCCTGAAGTGGCTCGTGTTGAATAGCCCTGTAGTTGGGTGATGCAGCACAGTACACACACACACACACACACACACACACACACACACACACACACACACACACACAGAGCGAGATAGAGAAAGAGGCAGAGAGAGAAAGAGGCAGAGAAAGAGAGAGAGAGAGAGAGAGAGAGAGAGAGAGAGAGAGAGAGAGAGAGAGAGAGAGAGAGAGAGAGAGAGAGAGAGAGAATCTATTTCAGGGATGGTGAGGCAGGAATGACAACTGTTCACATACGCACACACAACTTCACTCGCAGCCGGTCTCGATTAACTTGTCCAAGCACAGATCCTTCCCAGTCGCTCAGTGCCGTGTGCTGATAAAAATAGCCCATTATCACACACGTGCATACCTCCTGTCCACAAAAGGACTGGCACTGCTTATATGGGGTATAAGGGGGTGGGGAGTGGTCGCTAAAGAGTACCAATATAACAGGATGTATTGACCTCATCAAACACAAATTACGATTGATTATGAGAAGATAAAAGTAGAGACCAAAGACATAAAGTTTTGCCTTGTCGCATTTAGTTGGAAAGTGTGGAAGAAGAAGTGAGCCCCTCTGCCTTCTCCCTTCACTCTGCCTCCTCAAGCAACCTCTGCCATCCATGAGTGCGAGCAACTCTTCTGCCTACCGATCGGAGCGGAGTTTCCATCAGACGTCGTCCTCGTCTTCCTCCAGCAATCCGTACATGGAGAAGAGTCACGGGATGTTTTCCGAGGACTTTAGCCCCTTCATGAGGTCTGGCGGTGACACCTTGGGCTTTTCCAGTAAGTGAAAGGCAATTGAAAGCATGATGGTAACAATGTCAGACAGAGACAAGAGGTGAGATGAACAGAGCTATCTCATAGCTGCACTATCTGACCATACAGTGCTGCCTTGAGAACCAAGTTTAACTCATTCCATGACTATGCTAGTTGTATATATATAGATTTTTTTGTCTGGGGACTCTGAGGGAGGCTCTCCTATTGTTGGGTTTTAAGTAAGTGAGGTGATTAAAAAGCTCCTCAATGGCAGTGTCAAAGGGGCAGATGAGATCCGGCTGGAGTTCCTAAAAGCTCTGGATGTTATGAAGCTGTCCTGGTTGACATGCCTTGGCAACATCGCATGGACATCAGGGACAATGCATCTGGACTGGCCGGTTGGGATGGTTCGGTCTTGCTGTTTGGTCTCTGTACCGACCAGAGATCGGGTGAGAAGCTTGGTCATCGGGTAGAGTTGCTGCTCTTCCGCATTGGAAGGAGCCTGATTAAGACACGCTGGAGAGACGATGTCTCCCAGCTGGCCTGGCAACGCCTCAGCATCCCCCTGGAAGAGCTGCATAAAGTGGTCGGGGAGAAGGAAGTCAAAGCTTCCCTGCTGAAGCTGCTGACCCCAGGACCCAACTCAAGACAAATGTCAGAAAATGGATGGATGGATGAGGGGATGTAGGGGTATATTCTTTTGTTTTTCTTATGCGAGTTATTTCCGCACTTTCAAGGTGTGTTGATTCTCCCGTCGAAGCTTCTGACACACCCACACCCACACCCACCATGCGTAACACCTGGAAATTCCTATGCCACCGTCTGTGGGTGGCCCTAATCTCCGGGTCATAGTGTTTTCCTGAGATGTGAATTCTTTTGAAAATATGTCACACTTCAATGTGAAATCAACTCGTGGATCCAGAAGTTAGAACGATCCTCTCCAGTGATGTGTGCACAGCTCATCTTCAGGCTATGGTACTTTGAAGGAGCAAGTGCATTTTCATTCAGTTTTGCTTATGAGACGATTCAAACCGAGTGAAAGTTGACCAGGTCGCCAAGCAACACAACACGCGTAGCACACACGATCAAATAAGCAAAAAATCTGTAACTCGTGGCCCATTCTGACTGTTTTTTTTTTGTGATCAATGCAAGTCCAAGTCCCATCAGCATGTGGAAATTTTCCTCACCAGTGAAGAAAAAAAGAGAATCCTGGAATTTGTTTCCATCTATTTAGGATATAATGTAGATGTTTGGCCATCTTTGGAGTGGTGAACTACACCCTCAAATGGGCGCTAATCAATCATTGTGACGCATTCCTTTCCATTGCTTTTCAAGGCTTCTGACTGGCTTCACAGCTGGCAAACGCTTGATTTTTGTGTGTAGGTGGAGACCTAAAATTCATAATCTGCATGTATTTTGGGATTTAGCCAAATTGTTAGATGGTTGAAAAGACAGGAAAACACAAATAGAATTGTTTACTTTGAATTCAATTAAGGAGTCCAACCCAGCCGCTGGGGGGCAGTGCCCTCCCCTGGGGGTGCACTGTTCCCCAGTGCCGGTCCCAAGCCCGGAGAAATGGGGAGGGTTGCGTCAGGAATGGCATCCGGCGTAAAACTTTTGCCAAGACGACCATGCGAGTTGGTAGGACGGTTTACAGGGGCGGATGGAAATTACTGACTCGCTGTGGCGACCCCTGAATAGGGACGTGCCGAAAGGAGAAGAAGAATTCAATTAAGGAGTCCATGAAATTGTTGCCTTGGCCAAGTTTTTTTTTTTTTTTTTTCATTCATTCATTTTCCGAACCGCTTTATCCTCACTAGGGTCACGGGGGGTGCTGGAGCCTATCCCAGCTGCCTCCGGGCAGTCAGGCCAGAGCTGGAATTGAACCCGGTACCTCTGCACTGTGAAGTTGACGTGCTAACCACTCGACTACCAGGCCGCCCTATATATCTATATCTGTCTATATATCCATCCATCCATTTTCTGAACCGCTTTATCCCCACAAGGGTCGCGGGGGGTGCCAGAGCCTATCCCAACTGTCTGCGGGCAGTAGGCGGGGAACACCCTGAACCGGTTGCCAGCCAATCGCAGGGCACACAGAGACGAACAACCATCCGCGCTAACACTCACATGAGGGACAATTGTGAGTGTTCAATTAGCCTGCCACGCATGTTTTTGGAATGTGGGAGGAAACCGGAATACCCGGAGAAAACCCACGCATGCCTGGGGAGAACATGCAAACTCCACACAGGAAGGTCGGAGATTGAACCCATGACCTCGGCACTGTGAGGTCAATGTGCTAACCACTGGGCCGCCCTCTATCTATATATATACGTAGCTATATCTATCTATCTATCTATCTATCTAGACAGATAGATAGATAGATAGATAGATAGATAGATAGATAGATAGATAGATAGATAGATAGATAGATAGATAGATAGATAGATAGATAGATATGTTCTATATGTGTACGATATGTTCAGTTTTGACAATTACTAATGAAAGAAATATCCTCCATTAAAAATAATATGTGTACACGTCACCTTTAAATGGACTCTACGGGAATTTGTGCTCTCGAAATGTCACAATTGTTTCGGGAACCATGACTGGCACCCTGTATATCGAAGCAGCACAAGAGTTGTCAGAGTGCATAACAATGGACACACACACACACACACACACACACACACACACACACACACACACACACACACACACACACACACACACACACACACACACACACACAAGTTGGAGAATGCCGGACTGCCCGCCAGTAGAGTGACTTCAGACACAGACTATCTGGATGACGCCTGCACAAGAGCCATAACCAAATGGTTGCTCAGTTACCGGTGCGCACACAAATACACGTGCTTGTGTCGTATAGTTCTCGACTGAGGTCACAATCACATACCAGCCTAAACAGCTGTCACTGTCCACACTTCCATCACGGCTGACATAGGCCTGCTCGACTCATCTACTGTATGCATTATAACACTGGCTTGTATACACTGTCTATCAGATGAAATGTCAAAATGCCAGAGTATCAGAAACTGTCAGCAAGAAAACAATGAGTCATCTTACCTATGTCTCAACAGTCTGCTAATGATGATGAAGTAAAAGTATTGTTACTTTAAAATCATATGATTCAAGTCAAATTAAAAATTAGTCCTTCAAATAATAACTTGAGAAAGAGTAAATAAGTATTCAGTGAAAAAAAACTACTCAAGCACTGAGTAACTACAAAGTAACTTCGCGTGTTGATCTTTTTTTTTAATCAGAGCAAAAAATAAAAAATGATAAACATTTTTGTGCAAATTCAACCATTTCCCAACAATGACTCTGTAGCTAAAAAAGATACAATAAAATCTTTAGAATACGAAAAACTAATTTGTTATTTTTTTCTTTGCTCATAAAGGTTCATCAAAAAAGGAGAACTTCTGCTTTCTGTGGGATTCTATGAAATCAATGTTCTCCTTCAGCGTGGAGCGGTGGATCCTCTGCTGACAGAAAAAACATCAGTGAGGCTTCAGGAAATTTATTCATATATTCAGGAACTGGGTTTATTGATAAAATCTCGGCTTTTTAGGAGCTCTAAATTATATTCTAACCTTATATTAATCGTCATTTGAAGCACTATTCCAGGCCCACCCACAAGAGGTGAATATCTGCACTGCAGAGAAAAGATATACAGTACACTTGTCATATTCTGTTCCGCATTGTTCTGGTTTGTTTTCCCTTTTTCTTTTGCACTCCCCGTGGTGAGTGTTGGTTTTAATTTTCAAAAACATATATTAAACTCATTTGCTATCCAAGAAAGATGTGGATGTCTTTTCAGATGCCACACATTCAATCCCAGGTTTAGATTTCTTTCAATTTTTTTTCCCAAGACTTAGGGTGTAAAAGGGTCTGAAAATGGCTGTTACTGAATTAAGAAACAGGAATTGATTGCAAATTGACAATGCAGAAAATGCACAACTGAAAATGAATTAAGATTAAAACGGTTTTGTCCGTAATATGTCTGTAAATAGTCCCTCCCAAATTTTTGAACGCCGATGTCACATACACACCTGCATGTCTCATGTACCTCATGTCATTTTGAATGTGATCGCAGTAATTCAAAAGGCCCAGTGTGGGTTTGCACTCAGCATGACAGAGTATGGGACTCAAACCAAAAATAATTTAGCGTATTTAAAAAAAAAGACTTTACAAAGATACTGTACATTTTTTATACTCCTAACAACGTTGATTTTTTTTTTTTTTTTTTGGGGCAGGCGGAAGTGGCAAGATCAAAGCGCTCGGGGACACGTACCAGTTCACGGTGGACGTTCGGGACTTCTCCCCTGAAGATGTCATCGTCACCACGTCCAACAGCCAAATTGAAGTCCGCGCTGAAAAGGTTAGCAATGTGTTATTTGGCTGCTCACCAAGAAGGCCAGTTTGATTCCGAAACATCAAACACATTGACAGACATCCTGGTCATGGTAATCCGCAAAGTTGAATTGGGCCAAATGGACTTTTCTTGTTTGTTGAAGAAACCTTTATACAAAAACCTTCTGCAGTTCAAAATTGATAGGTGTGTTCCTATTCCTGCCACTGCCCGCCATGCATACCACTTAACAAGTCACTCATTTACCTGCTAACAAAACAGCTCATTCGGGCCACTATTCCCGTGGAATGACACAATTTTGCGCGGTGGACACATGTCAAACACTCATGCAGTATGCACAGGCCATAGGTGATGTGCAAGACTTCCTCCTCTGTCAAGGAAGGGTCTTTTCAGTTTGACAAAGATTACTTTTTTCGCATCTCTTTCAGACCAGTGGTACTCTCTATCCGGAATTTAGACATTTTTGGCTTCGAAGTAATGACTTACCTTTTTGAGATGTAAATGAACTGCTGACTCTGAATGCCAACCCATAAAAAATGCATTCCCGAGTGGAGATGTTAGTGAATTGTAGTTTCATCAACTAACAAAAAAAAACATATCTATTTCATCTTTTGAGCTTTATCTGACGTCCCTGGTGTTCTTTTCCCCGAGTGACAGTTGGCCCAGGATGGTTCCGTGATGAACACATTCACCCATAAGTGTCAGCTACCCGAGGACGTAGACCCCACCTCGGTGACGTCATCACTCGGAGCCGAGGGGACGCTCACGGTCCGGGCACGGCGACATCCGGCCAAACACGAGCACGCAGAGACCTTCCGCACCGAAATTAAGATTTAGGAGAGGATCCACAGAGATACACACTATTCTATAATTCACTTGGAATTAATTCTTGTCATGTGTTATGATATTATCAGTTGTGTGAATAAAAGTCTCGCACGTTTGTGTTTTTGTCATTTGGAGCCATGCAAAATGCCCCGTTCATCTAAAATACTCAAATACTGACAATTTAAACAATGCTTTTAGAGAGAAAAGTGATCATTTCTAACTGTGCTTCAGTTTGAATACTGCTGGAAAGGGAATAAAAGAAAAACATTTTATCGCAAATTACCTTTAACTGGATTACTTAAATAGTACTTGGTTAAAATTAACATTGGCTTCTATTGTAGTACATGCATCCATTTTTTAGCAGTGTTTCACCTCATTCAGGTCACTGGTGGGCAAAGCATCCATGCAACTTCCAATTATTGGGCAAGCGTACTCCAGGGCAGTCAACACCAAGACAACAAGCGCAGTGTGAAAAGACCTTTAATATGCAAAACTACTTGGAGCCAGACTGACCCCTTGTGGTTAGATGGCAAAATTGCAGTTCTACTTTCCAACGACGTACTTTCATGTGGGCTACTGTACTTTGTTGACCGTAATCTATACCATACAGTCAAGCAAAATGATGTAATAAAAGGCAATACCAAAAACACCTCGCGAGGACCTCTTGCGTACTGTCTAAAAAACATGACTTCTATACCATGGCCAGCAGGGGGAGGCACTATTGTTTGAAAAAAAGCTCCAAAAAAAGTTAAAAAGTGACGTTGGGACTGTAACCTACAAGACTTAATTTGAGTTTTAAAATGCACTGTTTGAATTACCATGTTCCTCTATTTTTTTCTTGAGGGGGGTTCTTGTTTAATCGTCCCATTAAAAATAAAAACCTTTATGGTGCCAGCTCAGCAGCACAGTACTGTAAGTTGAGGGGTTCGTTGTTCATAAATGGATGGCTCTACTTTAAGAAACGGCAAAAAAGAGAGATGGATTCCGTTTGAACGCAGCTTTACTTCAAGACGCCTGCTCCACAGTAAAATCGAACAACACTCCTCTCGTCTCGGCCATGAATTACTTCCTGCTTTTCCTTACTTCAACAGCCAATCATAAGCTATCAATATACTCCATGTCTAAGTAATTATTAAACAACAGAATTCAATGTAGGTAATTTTAACATGAAATTATATGATGCTTAAACATAAAATGATAATAATTAACAATACTGTATAACATTTTGAGTTGAGAATAGCATCAGTTTACAGTACATTACTTTAGTGGTTACCTAGTCTGCCTCACAGCCACTTAAGAGGTCAAGAGTTCGAATCTCACCTGCGTCCTTCCTGTGTGTGGAGTTCATGTGCTTAAATTATTCTTTCGCGGTACTAAAAAAATATGATCAGTGTGCATCTCAAACCACAAATTATGTTATTCCCCCCAAAATGTTTTCTTTAATTCAGTAATATATATGTGTGTATCATTGAGGTTGTAAATTATGGCTCTATGAAAAAAAGCATGAATTTGTATATGTGAATTTGCATGTAAATTCATACAGGTAAATGCATGCCGAATAAAAATATATTAGAAGTAGATATGTAGTAGGCCTGATATACAAAGTGATGATAAATGTCTTCTAAACTTGACTTACCAAAGAGAAGAGGGTTGTTAATAAGCCTGCCAAATTTGATTGATTAAAATAATTGCAGAGTACATGAAATGAAAATAAAACAAAAGTCTAAAAAGTCAAGCCATTGGCCTACTACGTTTGAGCTGCAAAAATAAACACGCGGGTCATGGGATGACAAGGCACTCTAAAACAGCAATGCAGAAACACTTTCATGAAGTGCTTGTATCGGATCTCAATGAAATTGAAACCATTAAAGAAAAAAAAGAAAAAGAAAGAAAAGCGCACGTTTCCTGTTGTTTAGTTGACTTTTATGGTTTGACACTGACCTTTATGTCCTGACAATTGTTGACCGTATTAACACTTACCTAAAAACTTTATCTTGGATCTGAACATAAACATGATCTCATCTTCAAACCACCAGTTTCATTTTGAACATCCTTTCCGAGACAACCTGTAACAGAGGCTCCTTGGCCTTCCTTCTTATTTTCTTTGCGCACGTGCGCCAAGGGCAACAGGCGGAATGCTGGGAAAAGTCCCGAAAAGGCCGAGCAACGGACGACAGTTTTATCCTCCAGCCCGGTGAGGAAAAGCGCCGGGGGTTTCTGCGGCTTGCGCGCACATGTGAAGCTTGTTTCGCTTATTCAATCGTTTGCATCTGCGAGGACTCCCACAGTGGCAGACACAATGAGAGCTTAATATTAGGCTAAGGCTCACATGACATGACAGGCGCGGTGATGCATGTGTGTGTGTGTGTGTGTGTGTATATAAGTGTATAAATGCTGCAAAACCACCGTCTGCTTTCCTCCCATCTGCTGAAGCACCAAAATAGTCTTCAGAGGACGTGAGAGCGGGAAGGACTTTTGCTGGCTAATGCTTCTGGTCACAAAACTGGCGAGGTCTGTGAAGGCGACACCAACAGGAAGTGCCTTTTTCCAATTCACTCCCTTCTCTTATTTTTTTGTGTGTGGACCACCTTAGCTCTCCTGATGGAGGAGAGCGAAGCCTCGGGGTCTAACTAAAACCTGCCCTCCATGTGCTCTCTAATTGCTTTAATGACGGTAATTATCTGCTGGGGTGCATGTTGTGCACGGGACGATTAATGGCCTCCACAACATATGCAGACAGGCGAAAATGAAGAGGGGGGGGGGCACTGAAAAGTAAGGAAAGAAAATCCACCCACTTTGGAGAGGGACATCCTGCTGACTACAATAAATAGAATCATAACACAGTACTGGCAGTCTTTGTTTTGACGAGAATAGCAAAAATGTTCGATGAACTTTTGCTTCTTGGAAGTTTGCAGATGTGAATTGGATGTCGGACCCACGCGGGTAAGACGCACTCAAATGTGGAGTTTCACAATTACGTCCTAAGTCTGTATGTAATGAATTAAAAAATAATAATGATTCACTATGTATTTTAAAAACATTTTAGATCATACACATTTGACCTTTGATGACCTCATAGTCTGCTGCAAAAATGATCCGTAAAATATCATTTGGATGATTTGATTTTTGGTTTTGAAATTAATGTCGTACACTCAATTTGGTAGCGTAAGCATAGTGAATTTTTATTTGATTTTATTTTTTTTTCCAAAATAAGCCTCTTAGTTGGTTATTTTATATTAACTCAGAATATCCAAAATAAAAAGTATTAACTTGAACTTGGAACCACAAAAATGTACTCACGTCACAAAAAAAAAAAAAAAAAAAAAATCAAGATGTCTGCATTTGCATTTCAACTCTTGAATTGTAGAAGCTAGAAGTAAAAGTTTGGCATTTAAAATCATCTCTGGTTCACTCTGAATGTAATGTCCTTATCTCACGTGGCATACAGCAGCTAAGTTTGGGGAAATTCAAGGGAAACAATTCATTCCTTTTTGACACCACGTGGCCAAAGTTGAATCTAGTTTAAGTCCAGAAACTTGTTTCAAATGGTAGTTTTTGAAATGCGAATCATCTTAGTCCTGGGCATAAAATCTTCCAATTGAGTCACACTGTGGAGCTCGGAGGGGGAATTATGTGCAAAATCCCATAAGGAGAGACGCAGGAAGACCAATATAGACAAAAATTGGAGGATGTGTTTTCTGGTCAGGAACCCAAAGCTAAAGTTAGGCAGGATGTAAATTCCACAGCGCTTGCGTTTTTCTTTTTTCTTTTTTTTTCCTCCGGCTTTTTCATTGCATGACAAAGAGGAAGAAGTAGGACGTAAAAAAAATGAGCTGTCCGTCATTCTCATCTGGTCTGCGCACGGTGAAAAGACGTGGAAGAAGCAGCGAGAAGAACTGAGTCCCCACGCTGTGGGCACAATGGCCAAACATGCTAATGTGACCTCGTGTAAACCTTTAGCATGGCTCCAATCTCCGACTAAACCCCGTTGCCAGCGTCACCAACACCACCGGGCCTGCCTCCTCTCTTGCGCCCCAGGCATGCCTGTTATTTACTGTCCTTAATGACAAGATGCAAACTTGCTCACATTCAGCCCCCGCAGAGCCTGGATAATCACATTACGACTGACGACGGGGACATCAAGCCCAACTCCGCCGGCCGACGCTTGGTTTGGACATGCTCACATGTGGATTTGCATAAAACCAATGAGTACAATCAGCAGTCTCTTTGCCTCTCTTTTTCCATCTCGCACTGGAAAAAAAAAATCCACCGCTGTGAGAGAATGGATGGAAAATGTCTTTCTTCGTTTAGAGCCGGCCACACAAAGCCGCGACTATTTTGAGGCCTTCTATTGGTCGGAGGGGGGCGAGAACACACAGCCAGCTGGAAGTCAAGGACAATGACTCGCCACAGACTTAGTGACAAATCCCAGTTCCCAGGCTCCTTTTTTACAGATGAATTGAATACTTAAACATTGACATTCCTCTTTTCTTATCTGAAGAATGTATTTAAAGGCTATGTCACTTGCATCAATCATTTTGAAGGTGACGGCAAGCGTGATAACGCTGAACGACCTTGTGGAAAAAAAAAAGTCAAATGTTCCGCCTAAACATTACAATGTTGGCAACGTGTGTGTCCTCTGCAAAAAGGAGCTACTGACAACTTGTAGTTAGTGGAGTCTAACACTATGCAAATGCTTTTTCCCAACAGGTCGAATTTTTTTTGGTGTGTGTGTGCTTTTAGAATATGATGAATATAAGAAGCTCTGCAAAAAATGTACACTTGGAGTGGTTGCATGTAAAACCCTTACTCTAGATTCCTAATTAGAAAGAACACCATTTCAAAATCAAATCATCTGTAAAGGCACGTGAGCACACGTTCACCCAACAAATTCATTGTCTATGTGGCGCTGCGGTGCAAGGGCGCAGACAGAGCAGGCTGGTGGCGCTAAAGTTGGGTGCTTGAAAAAATGTTCAATAATGGGCGCAGCACGCTCTGGTGACATCTCAGCACACCCAGTTGGAAAGATAGATGTTGGCCGAGTGATTTCAGGGTAAACAGCAAGGATTTGGGCGGAGTTCTCCAGTAAAAACAGCCTGAACGACTAAACGGAGGACTTGATCATTTAACATAGTGTCATGGTAATAAAGAGACTGCTCCCTGCTCTGCCTGAAGTGCAGTACAGCTGGTAGCGGTCTTCATAGATCACAGACCAACCGAAATTCCCCAGATCCCGCCACGCCATTAGAATCGGATGAGCAAAACCAGGGATTTCCATTGAAACAAAAATATATCGCTGACCCGTTGCCTCTTTTCTGCATAAACCGTTGGGAAAATGTACCAGGCAACTTCCTGTCGGGTTGTTTCGCAACCAGTGCCAAATATGGGCATGAGTTTTAAATCATGTTCAAGAGTTTGGGATCATAATTTGCGGTATCTAGGTTTTAATAGAGGCAATAATATATAAAAAGTGAGACTAAGTCAAAGGGAGCGGGGGGTCTATTATTTGTGGCGGACCACTATATCATTAAACTTGACAATAATCATAATGTATTGCATGTTTTGGCAATTTTTTTGATATTGCAGGAAGACCAGTGCATGTTCCCTGGTTTAAAAAGAGCTCTCCATACATACTTAAATGCATTTGGCTTACACTGTCGGCCTACTTGTGATAAGTCAACATTTGGGAGACAGGCACTCGCTTTCTTTTCAAAATGTTTTTTTGGGCACCTTTATTTGTCTATTTCGTCAGTAAAGTTGATTGAGTTGTATTGATTCGCAAGCTTGCTCGCAAACCGAAACTGCATCGCGCCGTCGACTCGCTGACTAGTCTAAATGAAAACTTTTTTTGAAAGGGTTTCATTCACGGTTATGACATACAAAGTCATATCAATGAAATACTAGTTCTTAATGAAAAAATAAATACTGTACTAACATAAGTCATCATGATGAGATACTATTTCATAATGAGAAACAGTACAAGGTCATCATTATGACTTCGTTTTTGATGAAGACAATGTATCACAAACTGTGATTATAACATTTTTTTCCTGTCTTATTTTATTTACTGGCAGAAATGGGTTTCTATATTTCTCTTGTCCAAATAATCCATTATTTTCTCCGTCATGACCCAAGTATCATGACTCTCATTGTGCAGGCTTGTAATTCTATGTACTGCATATACTGTACCATGCAAATGCTGATTATGTTTCACAAGCACAGGGACAGAATTGTGTGTCAAAAATCAGCATTCAAAACTTTATTGCTCCACAAATGCATGAAAGCAAACTGAACTTTGAATATTTCAGTAATAAAAGGGACGCAGCTTTTTTTTTTTTTCTGACGGAGCCACCTTCAATTCTAATCCAAGCTCAGTGTTTTATCAGGACGAATAAATAAAAGTACAAAATAAATAGACTATTAAATACATTTTGAAAAAGTCAGAAATGAAGGCATTATGTCTTTGATGAAAGATCATTTTGGGAAAGGCAGCTAAAATGGCTTTGGATAGAAACAGTGGAAATTGTACAAAATGAACTCTTAAGTGACACCATATAAAATGTGACGCAAAAAGAATTCCTTTTTCCAAAGCTACATCTATCATCTACAAAAAGATCATTTGAAGAATTCAAGTCAAAAAAGGTGTACATCAGTAACACAACAATTTGCAGTCATCAATTCAAAAAGAAACTCAATACAGGCACTTAAAAATCTCGCACTTCATTGTCAAAGCATTTCTTCCCCCTGTCCTCCAGAATAGCACATGATTGAGTGTAGTTTACAAAAATAGTTGAGAAGTTGGAACTATTATTTAGTCAGAAATCATCTCAGCCACGACAAGCCTGACATTTCCTCCAGACATCTTTTTTTTTTTTTTTTGCATTCTGGCAACCCACTACATCTTCATTACCGGCAGATCAGATAGAGTGCCTTCTCATTGGCACCATTGCGTTTCATTTCTAAAAGCAAAACGAGCCATTTCCCGTCCCTTCTACACAAACCAAAACCACAATATTTTCAAAGGAAGTGCTACATTAGAAATGTTTTAATCCCAGTGGTTTGGGTGAACTCCCAAATCAAAAGAAAAAAAATGGATTATTTACAGAGTACCTCATACATAAGCCTCACTTTTAGCTTACAACATTATAGCTTAGTTTGGTTCGGGGCCACCAGGAGCTCATTTCGAGCGTCCTCGCCGGTTGAACAGGAAGTGGAAGCTGGACTCCTTTATCGCTCTCTCCGCCCACACTGCCACACCTTGTGCGTTTGCTCCACATATGTGAAACCATTCCCACGAGTGCTGTTTCTTTCTTTCTTTTTTTTTTTTAAACAGGACTGAGTACTGGAGTCTACTTGTGTATTTCCGCCATTGCTCACTGATGTTTGCTGTGCTCTCTTTGTTGATACGAGCGTCAAAAAGCGTACAGGATGTTTGTTTTTGCTTGCGTCGTCCGTCCCTGCGGTATCGCTCCAGCTCATTTGGGAGTCCAAAGGGCTCTCTGCTTCAGTGCTTGATTTCAAATCCCTTTGTGATGGCGTTCACACTGCGAACACGCTCAGGGTGCTGGTCTGGTCCTTTAAGCCCAAAATGCTGTAAGCGATTCTTTTCAAATGGCCAGGCAGCCTCACCCCGATCTTCTTAATGTCCCTGTGACAGAGAGACAAGAGAGAGACATGACATTTCTTGAGCGTTTGCACTCTGGGCCCCTTTCCAACACTTCACGCTCCGGTGCCTTGAAGTCATTAAATATCCGCTTGCACTCCATTCATGTGGAGCGGGTGAAACGTAACAACATGAAAGGACAGCACTTAAGTCAAAGCCTTCATTAGCGGCTTTAATGATTTAACAATGATTCACTTGGCTGCCGGTGGCCTTCAGAGTGCTTGCAGATGGAACCACGCAATCACAGCATACTCCGCGACAAACACTTGAAAGGATTTTGTCATCTGCTTCCCAATCTCCCCAAATCACAGCCGGTTAAGATGTGAACGGCACACGGCAGGCAGGGAAGATGGCGCCTTATGCGGCTTCCTTTTGGCTGCTCGCCCGCTCGGAAAAAGCTGTGGGCCTCATGATTGTCCCAAACAAGCAGATATGATGTGCTTGACTAAGTCTTTTCTCCAAACGTTTGGGCAATTTCATTCAATTGCCCTCTTCTAAGTGTTGCCATACATGTGAGACGATAAGACTCAACTCCTCTTACACCTTCAATTTCTTCGAGAATATTCTCTTCACTTAAAAAAAAAAAAAAAAAAAAGCCACAAGAACTATTTGGTCCTCATCAGCCAAAAGTGACTTTTTGAGGGTTTGCAAAAGCGCCGCTCCGGGCAAAGTGTGTGGGCAAAGGGAGGGATGAAGGGATGAGAGAAAGAAGAAGTGGCGTGGCCTCAAAAAGAAAGCCACATCTTTTTTTGTACTTTTTCCATAACAAGCATTTGACAAGTTCTGACTGAGGCTGGAGATAATAATGACGCCAGCGATTTTGCAGATTCTAGAAGCTGCTTGGACAAAGTCAAGAACAGATGTCCCGTTGGGAGTAAAAATACACTCTTGGAATCAAATGTATCGAACAAAACCAAAAAACACAATCATATAAAAGGAATACGTGGCGTCAGCAAATGTGAGCACGGGCCAAACTTACTCGTTCTTCATCTGCAGGACTTGGTCCATGCTGATGATGCCGGCGCAGCTGAAGTTGTCGCTGTATTGGCTCATCTTTATGGATTCCAGCCACTCGGACACGGACCTGAAGGGCGAGCCGTCTGACCCGCTCACACTGGGCAAGCGGATTGATACGCTGCAGGAGGAGAATGAGTAAATCACCCTCATTATTAAAATAATAATAATAATAATAATAATAAAGCAGATGACTGACGAATTTAATAACAGTGCGGAAGACACTGTGTGATGAAAACCAGTTGGAGCAGCCAGGGAAAAAGTGACGAGTGAGATACGACAAAGCTGGCCTTATGCCCCTGCTACTGTCACAAAAAGATAAAAAACGACTTGCATTCTTGCACACTCACACACACAATAAGACATTTAACAGTGTCTATGTTTCTCTACAAGGAGTGTTGTCGCCGCTAGTAAGACATCAAGTTTGATCGATTGAGTGCACCGGTGTATGAGACAACCCCTCTCAGTGCTTCTCAAACAAGATCAAATTGATGGATGGATTTTTATACTCTTAAAAGCACTTGGTCAAAAGTAACCCAATCTGGATGAAATCTGTAACTCAGTACTGGTTCCAAAAGCGACAGAGACAGTTCTGGGTTATTTACACCCAGAGCATTGTTTTGAGGTTTTGAGCCAACAGGAGGTAAAACCTACCAATACTGATGAGTTAGAGCTAGTAAGAAATTGGTTACCTGGTTGCACTACAGCTGTGGTAAATAAAAATAATAAGAATGATGGTAATTTTACGACCAACATTTACTAAAAAGGAGCGGCAAATTTCACCTGTCAGGGCTCACCACAGCAAACCACTCACATCCAGATATGTTTGGCACAGTTTTTACTCCTGATGCCCTTCCTGATCTTCCGGAGTGAGCTGTCTGTCCTGACTGAGATTTGAATCCTGAACCCTGTGTCCAAAGTCGGATTCATCCGAGCACCACCAATGTTTTTTTTTTTCAGAATGTCACATTAAATTTACTTCAACTTCAGAACACAAATGGGAACCAGCTTCAGCTCTTTGGCCTGCCCACATCCAATCTTTTAAACAATATGGTGGGTCGAAATAGTCAATTTTGAGTAAAAGTAACACAATCTGCTAAAAATTCACGACAACCCAGCAAGTGGTTTGGGGAAACAACCCAGCATTTTTGAATGTGTACCATTTCAAGAGAAGGTGCTCTTAATTTGCTAACCCAAATGTGTAGTGCTGCTACTTTGGGTCCACAAAGAAACTAATACATATGAGGTGTGTCCGAAAAGTTCCAGGACTGGTATCACAAAATATAGATTTCAAATCCAAATGACAAGTTTTATCCCTTCAAAGTAGCCCTGGAAGAATTCTTCCGGTATTCTCTGTGGCTCTGTTGTCACAGCTATCTTGATATCGTCCAGGTCTTCAAAGCTGATTTCCTTGATGACTTGCTTGAGCTTGAGAAACAGGAAAAAATATCATATGGAGCCAGGTCAGGTGAGTCGGGAGGCTACTCCAGCGTGGCGATATTCTCTCAAACAGGAACTTTCAGACGCCCACGGCATTATGAGCAGGAAAGTAGCCCACATTAAAGGGGAAAACTTGTAGTTTGTTGTTGGTTTTGAAATTTGTCTTTTGTGACACCAATCCTGAAACTTTTTAGACATACCTTGTATATTGTGGCCACAATTTTTTTATGCCCATGTCTGGCGCTTTGTACTTTGATGAGCTGGATAAAGGTTACCGTGGGTCAAAGTCGGCAATGGCCTTGAGGGAGTCTGGACTCCGCAGCAATTTGTCCAATAGATTGACAATGTCCCCGAAACGCGGCCTCTTGGAGCGGTCCTGGAGCCAGCATTGCAGCATGAGCTGGTAAACGGCCGAGGGACAATCCATTGGCGCAGGCAGCCTAAAAGCCTCGTTGATAGCCTTCATCACCTGCAGACAATATAACAGGAGCCCTGTTAATACGCGGCCAGTAAACATTGGAGCAATGTGCCAGCTAAACCAAAAATCTCACCTCGTGATTACTCATGTCCCAGTAGGGCCTTTCCCCAAACGCCATCACTTCCCACATAACAATTCCAAAACTCCACACGTCGCTCGCTGATGTGAACTTCCTGTATGCAATTGCTTCCGGAGCTGTCCAGCGAATGGGGATCTTTCCTCCCTGTTCAATAAAAAGGCGCCAAATGCATCTAGACATGCCTTTAAAGTTAAGGGTCCAAACTATCCATCGTGGGTCTACTCACACTTGTGGTGTAGGTCCCCTCAGGATCATCTTCCAGCACTCGCGATAAGCCGAAGTCGGACACTTTACACTCTAGAGTGTTGTTGACTAGGATGTTGCGAGCAGCCAGGTCGCGGTGGACGTAGCTCATATCAGAGAGGTACTTCATGCCCGCGGCGATGCCACGCAGCATGCCCACCAGCTGGAAGGAGGAAATCTCGCCGTCACGGTCCTGACGGCAAGAAAAAAAAAATGTTATCAGCTCCATAGCACAGTTGAAGCTAATCACTCCAGGAATGTGTAAATGTTAAAGGCTAGCAATTTGAGCACAGAAGAGATGATACTTAATGGGTACTTGTGTTCTTCTAATTGTGATTTAATAAAGTTATTATGCTATGTTTTCCATCCATTCATCCATTTTCAACCACCCCGCTTATCCCAAACAGAGTCGTGGCGCGTGCTGGAGGCGATCTCAGCTAGCAACGGGTGACATTTTTGCCATAAAGACAGAAAATAATGTGAAAACGCCACTGAGAAATCATTGTATTCCAGTTAAGCGGGTTTCTCGAATGGTAACATAAAATGGCCTCCGGTGGCTTCGATTCTCTCGACAACTGCTTTGTTAGTCCATTCATATAAACACCCATTTTGTACACACACACACACACACACACACACACACACAAATGCAAATGAGCACCCACAGGACAGGGACCAGCCCCAAATCAAGATTTGTACTATGTGTCCAGTATTTGTCAGAGTTGAATTTGTGTGAACTCACCCTGAGGTATCTGTCCAGTGCTCCATTCTCCATGTACTCCGTCACAATCATGGCGTGTTTGACTGCACATCAACATAAAACATGTTAAGAACCAAGTGATATGACGTTTCAATTGCAAAGTCTTTACATTTGGTGACCACCCCCTCGAGGCGGATGATGTTCTGGTGGGAGAATTGGCCCATTATGGAAGCCTCGCCCAGAAAGTCCTGCCTCTGTTTTTCTGAGTAGCCTGGCTTCAGTGTCTTGATGGCCACGGCCACCTCTGTCCTACCTGGGGCCTTCAGACTACCACGATATACCTCACCAAACTCTCCTGTAAGACACAACAGCAATAGGTTATATTAACAAAGTCAGAACACGACCATGTCAGATGGACGTGTGTTCCGGCGTTTTGGATTTCGGCCTGCGGGGGATTTCTTTGTGTGAAACAGAACGAAGCAAAAAAAAAAGTGTGTGGCTGTTTGGCCCGAGGCTCTCCTCCAGAGGTGTGTTTAAGGTTTGGTGTTGCTTAAGCAGCGGGTGGCCTGTGGTATGGGAGTATGGGAATCAGCTGTCACATGAGGAGAAAGACAGGGAGGGGGGTACAGTCATGGGAACCGGAGTTGGGGTGTGTATCGGAAGGAAAAAAAGGACTCCCACTTGAATAAACATCTCATGCGTGGGAGATTTGTAAGGTGCCGATGTACAGTATCACAACTTGGAAAGATTTGCTACAACAGGTCAGGTAGATGTTCATCTTATCAAACTAATCTGCTGTCAATCAACAGGTTAAGTTGTGGAAAATGTGCTGTGTAAACAGCCTTGCTGGGGATTGCAACATCTCTCAGCACGCTTGGCAGGCTGTCACTCACCAGCTCCAATGACTTTCTGTTTGCTGATGTGGCTGGGATGGATTTCGGTTGCAAACTTCAGTACAGCTGTGTTGGGGTCCTCGTAGGTGTGCGGGTCCACGTAGGTCTTCAGGGGCTTTAGTTGCTCTTTGGGGTCAGACAACAACAAGGATTAAGTCAGATGAATGAAATGAGGAGAAAGAGAGATGGGATTTTTTTTTTCCCCACAGGTACCTGGGCTGGAGAAGTAGGCGTCTTCCGGTCCCTGCCTGGTATGAGAGTTTCTTTTCCTGAATGATAGACACACAAAAGTTCACTTTTATATCCCACCACTTCAATGAGCCCGAATTGAATATTTCGCATCACAAATGTGTTCTTGTTTTACACCTTCTTAAGTTACTAGTCAAATGAATTCATTTTGAAGTTTAAAACTCTATATTTTTAGAAAGATAAAACATCATAGAAATTTTTCACCAGGTCCAATGTGTCTGCAAAGTTTGGTGTTTTTGTGCCTGTTTAGGCCCTCAAAATTGTGATTCATTTAGAAAACAAATGATTTCTACAAAAAAAAAATGGTTCTTGAAACAGTCACTGCAAGGTCACTCAATAGAAAATGTATGATTGATTTAAAATGTTTTCAAACCTTGATTTGTATTGCACTTTCATACAGAGCAACACAAAGTGCTTCACCAAACAAGTGATAAGATAAGATAACCATTATTTGTCCCACACTGGGAACATTTGCAGTGGCGGGGGAAGAAAAAAACTAAGTGTTTCATTGCGCAAAATAAATGTTTCAGAAAAGAACTGTACACAGTTCAATAAAAGATACAAGCACATCCCTCCCACCAACCTAGAGTCTCGGAATCCCCTGGGATACCAAACAATAATTGCAATCAATACATAACATGTAATTGTTCATATATAAACATGGCAGTAACCCCAGGGACTACAAGGGTGTGAAAATGTGTATTTTTGTGTGCAAATATTATCATTCCATTGTATGACATCTGTATTTCATGACACACACGCACACACACACGCACACACACACACATAAACTAATTGCCTCAAAATTCCGACATGAAGGCTGCGTGAGTGGGTGAGGTTGCATCTTGCACTTCCTCATGCAACAGGCCTGCTTTAATATGAATGGCACTTAGCAACCTTTGTCACGGCTTTCACAAAGGATCTCTTTGATCCGCGCAAATGATGTGCTGTGTTTGATGAGCCAATTGATTCAAAGGAGTGACGATTAAACAGGCTGCCATTGGAACGTTTCAGCTCAGCATTACAAGACACATAAACACATTGTAGCAAGAGGCCCATCCCTTTTGTCACGACAATACAGCACTTTGGACACATTTCCTTTCAAAAGCCCTGACAATCTCAAGCATTGAACCAATGAATGTGCAACACTTTTGTTTTGTTCCCTTGAGAGTAAGAACACATTGAGACTCAGAAAATTGACAGAGGGAAAAAAGAAAAGAAGAGGTGATGACAGATTGAATGCAAAGGCCATTTGGAGGCCCCGTCGAGGAAGAGGAGTGCTTACTGACCGTCTGCGGAGGAAGACGACCACGAGCAGTATAAACAACACGGCCGCGCCTGCGACTGGCACGCCGAAAATGAGCGCAGGGTTGCTCTGAGTCAACGGTTCTGTAAAAAGGCAAGCATAGACGCATCAATTACGGCTGCGATGTTCCAAACGTGTCAAGAGTGGCCTGATTCATTCTCCTGTTTACCTGCAGAAGAGGTTTCAAACTGTTCCTCTACACTGGAGTCCCCAGGACTGCCGTCGCTCCTGAGGGCCTGCACCCTGAACAGGTAGGCCGTGCCTGGGGCCAGATCGCTGATCTGCACAGAACTCTTCTCCAGGATCAGCACTGTGTAGGTGGTAACGTCCAGATTGTCATCCTGAGAGGACAGAGTATTTCAAGTAAGCCCACTCTGGTTTCACAAGATATCAATACCATTTGTCCTCTGAACCCTTGAATGGCCGGACGAAGAAATTCTCATTGTAAAAAAATCTTTGCATTTCCTGGTTATTTGGGACACAAATAACGAAAAAAATAAGTCCATTTAAATTTAATTAAATACAATTGTAGATGTTATTAAAACCCATGCCAACCAGAATCACTGGCCAAACTCTTGACAAAATGCCTTTTGGATACAAAATATGTTGTGTCATGCGGAATCTTGTTTTTGGGAATATTTATTGACAATTTCAAAAGAGATTTTCACATCAGTCATGCTCACTTGGCCACAAACAATAAACAGCCAAAGAAATGTGTCATAAAATAGCAATACTATGAACATTGCGTAAGGATCAAACAACTTCAAGTGTCCTTGTTATGGTAAGCTGCAAAGCATGAATTGCTTGCCTTCAGACAGAGGAAGATTTTACATTTCCCACGCTTCCATCTGCTCTGACCCTTTGCACAGAACAGACACCGACCTCTGACATCACTGTGGACTGGCAAATGTACCGTTTTGTCATTGCGGACATCCTGCAGTGGATGAGTGACTGTGTTACGACATCTTCTCTTCAGTTCTGCTGGTGAGAGGGAAGAAGGTCGTCCAACCATTGTTGTTTTCCTAACATTTAGGAAACGGAAAGTAACCTGGAGTTTGAACTTTTTTAGAGGCATTGGCTTCTTTTTCGGCAAGCTGCAGTCTCTCTTGTACATCAGCCACGCGTTTGAGATAGACAGGTCAAGGGCGTATCCAAAGATTGGACAGTAGCACCTTTTTGATTTTGGGGGAGTCTTGTCGAGTTGCGATAAGGACGGCAGCAATCCCTTCTAATGATCTGTAGTCAAATGCTCCTTGCCCTTTCTTCTTCAGTTCATTGTCCTTCATCAAGGGAGCTCGGCCAGTGTGATTTTCACGAGGTGTGTCGATGCATTTCATGCCAAGACACGAATCCATTTCCTTGAGCAGAGTGTAACTGGTGAAGAATTTGTTCGCAAAAGACAGCAGACATTCTTGGGTCTGCACCACTTTGGTTCTCAGCAGAACCTTCGTTTCTTCCCCACTTAGTTACGTTGAACAACATCGAGGCGGCAGGTCATGGATGATTCCAGTGGTATTGGCCAACTGTAGATCTTGAAGCCGAAACAAATGAACTGATGCAGATTTCCTGCTCTGGTCACTTTGGAAGAAACCATGATCTCATCCACTGACTGCTTGAAATTAATGTGGAAAGATCGCAGCTCCCTACGACTTGCTGGTTGTCATTGAAATAGATGAAAGGACATCGCAACTTGATGCGATTTCACGGCATGATTTCTGCAGTCACGGGGAAGCTTGATTCCATGGCTCAGTAGTCAGTCTTCAATGACAGGAAATTGAAAACCTCCCATGAATAGTAGCACAGCCAGGAAGTGTTCCATCGCTGCAAGGGTCGTGTTGATTGAAAATCCCGTGCCTTGAGGAGAATAGACAATAAATCAATTTATCTCATCCGTGAAGATTGTTTGGAAGTAAGTGAAAGGTGTCTTCACTTCGTTTGGGAGGGCAAATATATTTTTTCTGAAATCTGGACTGGCTCAATATCTCCCTGTGCCCAAATTCTAGGCTGGCCTGCTCTTCTCCTCCCTGTGGCTTTCTTTCCTCTCCTCCTGGTCACTGATGAGATGAGGTGGTGAAGATGAGCTTATGCCAGTAATGTCACACCATCATCAGCGTCTGTTGGCAGCTCCTCAATTGGTTTGAGGATATTCTTTCCTCTCCTCCCAGCTTTGTGTGCCAGTATTGAAAACGTGTACTGCCCAGGCTGGCCTTCCAGTCCGGGTCAATAACTGTATTGCCGCCGTCGGAGACACCCTTTGTCTGACTCTTCTGGGTTGCCTGATGTCATTTTTCCCTTTCCATATTGAGTCACTGGACGGTGTCTTGCACACAACCTTTCTTGAAGTGATGTCCTGTGATCTGGCACTTATTTATTTCTAGACAAGCGAAACCATTCCCACTCTTGCATTAGAATGAATGGTGGGACGAACATGTCAACGACCCGATACAGTAAAAGGGAGTTGATGATGTTCCACAAGTTCTTTCAACTTGTGCTTTTCTGCAGAAATGGTCAGTTTCAGTGACTATTTTCCCAATGCCATTCTTGAGTTACACAAGACAGTAAGGCTTACGCCAAGGCTTGCATTTGAACGCTTGGACAATCATGTCAACGAATCGGGTTGTTACAGTCATCGAAACACAGGATATGAATGCTAAAGCTACTTTGTGTCTGCAAATTGACCCATTGACTGAGTTCACCATGCAGAGAATGTTTGCAGAGGCAGACATGCGTGTACTATTGCTACATCCTAACCCCTAATATGGCTAATGTATCCATTTGGCATAGCTTGTCTGAAAAATTATTGCTTGCTTTCATTTTCATTTTTTTCTTCAACAAGTTACTCAATTATCTACATGAGTCACAAATCACAATATGACAATAAAAATACATTCCAACCTTTGAAAAATGAACCAGAAACAAGTTAAAAAGAGCTTTCAGCCGCTCTGCCTCCAAACTCTGGAACTCACTCCCACCCAATATTCGAAATATTGATTCTCTTCCCACATTCAAATCCCATCTCAAAACCCACCTATTTAATATCGCATACTGGGTTTAAATGCATCTCTTCTTTTATTATTTATAATTTTATCTGTGGTTTTATTGTTCCTGTTTTGATTGTAAGGTGTCCTTGAGTGTTTTGAAAGGTGCTTATAAATAAAATGTATTATTATTGTTATTATTATTATTATAAGTGGTGGTTTTAGAAAAATTTGCATCTTGCTGGGAGCTCTACATAATTCCTCCCCCAAAAAAGGTCTAAGTGTGTGTGTTTTTTTTTTTTTTTTTGCGCATATGTACACCAAGTATAAAAGAAGGTTTAATGAGTTGAGGTCCACTTCCAATCAAATGTCTAAAATATAATCCTAGAGTTAGTGTGCCAAATGGATATTGCGGCCATTAAATGGAAGCATGGCAACAAAATGCTTACTTGGCTCAATTTTGATTCACAAATGTCTTTAAAAACTGATAATGCAAAAGTCCATTCATCTGGCAGGTGACATGTATTGAACACATAATTGGAGGTCTGAAAAAAAAAGATTTTCAAGAGAGAATTGTCAAGAATTCAGACTAATCTACATAATATGAAATCTGCAAAATATAGATGTGTTAAGTGTGAGTATAAACAGCACAGTCGTTGAAAAGATTGATAAACCACCTTGTAATTTATTTTTTGTTTGTTGTCTTCACTGGAGGAACTTTTATGTTTGTACTATTCACAAATATATATCCAGGATGATTTAAATTGAATGTGTTCAGTATTATATATTAGCATGTTTTTTTTTTCAATTGTTAATTTCCTGGGTTTTTTTTGGAGGGGGCAAACCCCTTTTTTCATGGTTTATCTTATTCTTATTCTTTTAAAGCAATGATGTGGGTAAATGAATGTCAATTAAATTTTTACTATTCGTGGGCCGGCCCGCTCTGTATTCTCTGTGAATGTGGTGGTCACCATTCATGATACCGATGGGATAAATGATTTCAAAGGTCCAGTTAACGGTTACGTTCATTCTCATCAATCTCCCGACATGGAACGCGTCCAACATACACAGCGGAGCTACCAAATTCCTCGGCTCAACTTCCCATGGAAAGCTTCGGGATTTCTAAGCCCAGTCACAATAAAGCTACTGTTTCAAGACCTGTGCAGTATTAGTCATGCGCTTTATTCACCATATCACGTCTAACCTACCTTACCACTGCGGTGCGCAATAACACAGATTTCAACAAACCCCAAAGAATCTGCCTTTTATCTGCATATCTTTGACTTTAATTCATGCAAAATGCAAAAGAGTGATTCAATCCATGCTGATGATAGGACAAGTGTTCTGTCAATACTTGTGCGTAATTTTAATTGTGAGAAGAAAAGTACCTTCTTGCGATAGGTTAGTTCATAGCGGAAGGGCCGAAGTTGGAAGCGCGGTCGGGGGGACACATCCCAGGAGATGGACAACTTGGTGGCTGTTCTCTCCACCATTCGAATGGAGGTGATCTTTGGGGGATCTGAGGACACAGAGGGACTTTTTCAGTTTGTTTTTTCAGCTCAAGGAAAATGGACATGTTATGCTCTACAGAATACCAGCATCCGTCGTCACCTGTGTAGCGCAGCGAGGTAGTGAGAGCACTGGTGGAAGGCGCTGCCTGACTGCCAAACATGGACACTCCGCTGTGAGCCTCCACGGTGAAGGTATAGTTTAGGTGAGCGTCCAACTCGCTTATTGACACTTTAGTGTCGGTCAGGCCGTTACTGGATGGGTCATAGTGGATCTTGTCCCCGCACGGCTGACAGGAGGAGCCCTCACAGCGTTGGCATTCCACGCTGTATGTCAGGTCCGTCCGACCTCCACTGTCATCTGGTGGACTCCAGGAGAGGAGGATTTTTCCAGCAGATAGTTGTATGGTGGTGGCCATGAGGTCTTTGGGAGCAGAGGGGAGGCCTGAGCAAAGGACAAATAAGAATAAGGATTTTAAAATAGAGAATGCGGGGTGTTCAAAATGTGGTCAAGAAGCTGAGCGACGTCCATTTCCTAGCTGCACGCAGCTTATGCTTAACAATTTACATGCGATTTACCTTCATTGTACTAAAATGGTGCCATGAGATACGAGCAAAGTCAATTGGACAATTTTTTCGTACAAAGTCCATTTCACGTTAAACACTGCAGAACCCGAAAGAAGGCTAATGTAAAGCATCGGTGTCAATTTGCGACAACCCTTTAAGCGATGCATTTTTAAACAGACAGTATAACAGTACTCACAGGCAAAGATTTTTTCTCCTCGGGAGGAAAAAGCTAAATTTTATTGGAATGGGAGCCAATGTACACCTTGTTAAACTCGTATCGTGCTTGAGACTGACCTAGGCGAAAACTCACAATTTCACCGAGCCCATCTGTCTGGGACACCTGCTTCAGAGACTTCAAAATTCTCTAGTATGAGTTTGTCAGCATACGAGCAATTTTCTTTCCTTCTCATTTTAAATGTTTGCACATAGTAAGGTCCATTAAGGCATGCGTGGAAGAGTTTGGTGAGGGAGCCAAACACAAATTCTTGTCTGACTCTTCAGTGAGACGCATTTCCGTTCCCGATACTTCTGTCCATATGAGCCAAAGGTCACACTTGTTGGTGTGAAAAAGGAGATGAGGGCGTGTCATCACCTGAGCACGGTCCAGTGGGGGGGTCGTTGGGGGCCCGAAAAAAGCCATCCATGCAGGAACAGAACAAAGTCCCGGAGCCCAGCCCTTGGGAGTTGGCAGGACATGGCTGACACTTCTCACCAGAAGCTTCCACTTTGAAGAAGCCGGGCTGACATTCTGCACAGAAGAGAGAGAAAAAAAAAAGACATTTGCAAGTGTGACTTGAGGCAAACATTACATGTGACACGGAAGCAGTCGGTCCAACCTCCTTGAAGATCGCGCCAGTGCCGTGAACTTTTTACCTCTTGTGTGTAAGAGCAAGCTTCAGTGGAACGTTTCATTAGACACCGGTCAAAGGTGACAGAGATATGAGAAGGAAAACGGGAGGCTGTGCAGTGTTGACTCAAGTCATTTCAACTCTCCATCTCTGCAACACTGCTACCGATACTTCTTCTCTCTGCTTCTTGTAACACAGCAAATTGCGGCCTCTCTAAGCAAACGCAACCAGTCGTCCCACATTCCACAGCAGGAAGACGAGTACAGTGGGAGGCTACAAGTTGCACTCATACTTAAAACATTGGCATCCCTTTGAAACTTCAACATCATGGTTCAATTCATTTCCATTTGACATGGCCAAAGACGTGTGCGTTATTTTTAGATTTTGCAATCTAGATGTGCTCTCTGCAGGAAACATTGAGCCTGTGTACAGTCAGAAAATTGTGTATGACAATGTGATTGTTTCACCCTTTTTTAATGGCATCAGTTTGGGAATTTAAAAGCCAAATTACTACTGACTTGTGACATTTTCAATACGGGTTTCTCCTGCTCTGGAGAAAAAAAATCATAAAACAGAAGACAATTTAACATAGTTTTGAAACAAAATGGTAACAACTAATGGTAACAAACACTAAAATCACGGTTCAAAGTCTCATACTCTGTTGAAAGCTAAGGAATAACCGGTTCGAGATTGAAAAGAAATAGCAAAATCATAAAACGAAATTTAAAGTGCACAGTCAGCCAGTTGAGGGAGGTCAAAATAAGAGTCAGGCGCTCCCTCTTTTGTGTTCCAGTCAAGAGATGAATAGCAGCAAATTCAACCAAGACATTTGAGTCTGGCCTGGCTGACTCCAAAGTAAACTCCCCTTACAATAACCCATCTGACATGTCATCAAGGCATGGATTACTGTTTCAAAGTGCTGCTGTGCAAGATAAGGCTCGAATTTGCAAGCGAGTAAAGAAACTGGATTTACCAAGTGTGTTAATGTGCTCACTATGTGTGTTGATTCTCACTTCTTCAATGGAGTCATCTTTCCTATCTGACACAAGAAAGAAAATGATATACCTGACACATTTAAAAAGAAATACAACTAAAAGCAACAGAGGGGAGCAGTGCTGAATGAAGAGCACTCAACATTCTACCACATTCTTCCCCCCCTCACACCACATGCATGCTTTTGAACGCATGTGGCTCAGATAAGGTGACACTTGCTTTCACACGTCCAGCATGAAGTGGCCAGAACCGTAGGTAGCGCGCCCGCCCCGCCGTGCGTCGACATGCTGAAATATGAACTTAATACGGCGTGAAATGTTCCAGAGAGCGCGGTATAAAAGAGTGAAAATGAGAGAGCACTCTTTTGCCCGTGAACATTCCGCCAGCGGTTAGCGACAGCGGCTGCTGTTCGTGTCCTCTCACCATGGCACGTTTACACGTTCGCATGGGCGGCTTGTGCCTGTTGCCGGTCACCTGTTCACGTCAATTTGGCTGCATTTCTATGTACATGTATGTTGCTCTTAACACGGGTTGCCTCTTATCCCACTCGGAATGCCGCAGGGTTGAAATAGCCCCTGACAGGTGGCATAAAACTGGAAATGAACATGTTACGAGGTGAACCGATAAGAGCACAAGTCGACTTTACTTGTCCGCTGCAATGTTGAACCATTCAAATCGACTCCTCATGCACTTTTGGCATGTCGTCTTCCAATAGGCCAATTTACAAAAGACTTTAGTGTCGCCTGTCTGCTGCCGGCGTGACAGTCTGCGACGGCAGCAGACATGAGGGAGTTCAAAGATTTCTATATAAAACACATGAGGAGGAGATCTGGTTTGCTGGAGAGAAACATACGCAGGACTCCCACAAACTATAATCAGTGTAAAGGTGAGTTATATTTTAAAACATTTGTGTGTATTTGTCAAAATATCCTTCAACCTTAGTCAGTGATACAACCCAAAAAAAAAAAAGGGTGGAGACGGAGGTACTGTGATGGAAAATAAATACGGTAATCAAAAACTTTGTTGATGAATCTACTTCAACTTTTCTTTCATCTAGTCGCTGAACCGCGAGTGTACCCAAGCAACAGCAGAGACCAAAACGTGGGACGGTGAAAATGAACACAAGGAACTCATAGTTTGGTAAAAAGAAGAGACCTAATAGACCGGTTTTCAGTTGAGTAAACTTCATCTACAAGTAAGGCTTTTTCCAATCAGGTTTGCAATTGCAGTTGCATCTGCTCTGTAACAAACACAAGCAAGAAATGAAATATATTACAACAAAACAAAACCAATGTTGTTAGTCAAAAATGTTTTGGTTTTGTAGGTTAAGTTTATGCTCAAATAAAGGCTCGTTAATCCCTGAATTCAGACACTTCATCTACCTAACACAAACTGTATCTCAACCATAAAAAAAAAAAAAAAATCATACATTGCAGCCTTTGCGATTTGAAGATTGTGTCCTCCTACAAGGCTTCAAATAAGCAGCTTTGCATCACAGTCTGTGATTCAAAATGAGCATTTTGCAACTCACTCGCACACAATGAAACACAAACCTGCAAATGGGAATTTATTTGAGAATATGCAGAGCTGCCAAATGTTATGGAAATCCTTGAATGCTAACTCCTGAGGCCAGATAGACGTCGTCATCGTTCCGAACATGAAAAAGAAAATCATCAGAGTGGCCACTTGAGATGCCTCTGCTCCATCTGTGCCGGACGCAGGAGGCGAGTATCGCAGCAGGCCCGGGGGAAGCGAGACCCGCTCGTTGCGAGTCTGCCTCTCTTCCAAACCGAAGCGTATTAATGTGACGTATGTGTGGAGTGTTGATGGTCACATAAGTCATCTCGGCTACTCGCTGTCTTCTGCACCGACGTATGAGACGCTAATCACACTTTTTGCGTGTGTCAGCCGGCTTGCTAAAAGTCAGTGGCTCAGCGCAGGGCTGCAGCTAGTCATTTGAGGCCCAACATAAACACAACCGATGCGGCCTGTACTTTAGTTCAATTTTGAGAAAAGGTGAGTGAGGTAATTTGGGCCAATTTGTCCTGTTGCGAAATCAAGTACAATCATCTGACATCTTAACCAATCTCGCCTACTAATATTCACCACCACGGTGTCTCATCAACTAATTCCCTAAACTAGATTAAGTCTTTAAAAATCCAATTGAGGATTATTATCAAACAACTGAACCATTTACCTTTTTTTATTGTAATTGATGACATTAATCAACAGTGAATGCAGTTTACTATGCCAACTGTTTACTCTTGAGCTGTCTTCATTTAAGGATTTTTTTTTAAAATAAAGACACGGCAAGTTAAAATTCCAATTTCTGTTTTAAATTGCCCCACTGAAAATGTTTCTAGACAATAAAATAGTTTGCTGCTCTGCTCAGGGTGAATTTAAGACACCTCTGTGTGTTTATTATACTGTATATAAAAAGCTAATTGTTTGTTCATGAGTAAATGTAATGTATTGATGAAAAATTAAATTTCTACAAATACACAATTACAGTCTAACATTCTCAGTATGACACTTGAAAGCTGAAATACATTGAAACTCCCCATTATCCCTGCAAAAAAAAAAATCCCCTTAAAATGACTACTTTACTCCTCATTCATTGTCATTGATTCACACAATGGCTTTCAATCGAAAAATCGTTATTTTCAAGCCTCGTGCTACGTTGCCACGATGACTTGAATTGGATTAATTGTTCAGCCCTGCCGTATCATATCAATGCGAGCTCCTGCAAAGAGGTGCACATTAACTCGAAGGTTGGGCGGAAGAACAAAGACAACTAGTTTGCATGAAAAGAATGCGCTGGCACGTCATTCAAGCCTGCCATTAAGACAGAAGCTCCTCTCTGCCTGGGCCAGCTGCTTCGCTACTTATTAACCAGGCCAAGCGAGATAGGCGGCGGCGAGGAGCAGAGCATCCTGCGGAGGACTGATAGAAAGGGCGAAAAGACACAGGGCAGACCTGACTCCAGCATTGAGAAGGGGAAGCAGCTGCTGCCCGCAACTCACATTCGTAGCTCTACCTCTCCACACCCGTAATCCCCAAATTCCTTCCTCCCTTCTCCCCAGCTAAGCCATTAACATTGCTATTCACTGGCAAGCAGCAGGCAAGGAGAATGCCACACCATTCAAGTGCGAACAGAGAGAAAGCCCTGCGGATGGGAGTTGCCCAAATGCCACATGGCAAGTGAAAAAAAAAGGCAAGCTGGACTCCCGTCTGCACTGCCGTCTTGCGCGACCTTCCAGTCACATCAAGATGCATTCCGGTGAATGCCACGCAACAGGAGGTCCCAACCAAAACAAGCCGCACTGCTACTCTTTCTCCAATGAGGAACAAAAAAAAAAAAAAAAAAAAAACTGACTTTGTTGTCTCCATGATGTCAATTTATGATAAGGAATTCGGTCTTTGTTCATGTAACGTTTTTAGGAATAAACTGTCAAAATTAAACCAAACAATGGGTTTTGCTACTGACATGCATACTAAACGAAAAACCAAGTGGAAGATAAACAACTTTTTCTACAGCGATGAGAATTGTTCGCGTATGAAACCACATTTCAACAATGCATTTTAGTCACAACGTATATGTCGGCTACCTCAGCAGGAGCGTACATAAAAGTGTGAAACTTCAGGATGGACCTAAAATGCACTTTAAACCTTTAAATAGATGAACGTAATCCGAACGGCTGAATGCACTTGTCCAACCGTTTTGCTTCAGTACTTTTTGCACGACTTACTGTTCTGTAACACGGAGCTAAGTGGCAAAATTCACAAGAGGTATTTCATCCATCAATTCACCAATACATTTCCAAGAACGTCCACTTCTATGCCTTTCTGTGACTCTTTCAATATCGCCATTTCTGTTGCAATCTGCTGACAACACTCTTGACACACTAAGCTCTGAAGCCCGTTTCTCTGCCAAAATTGTTTTGAATCCTCAAAATGATGAGGTACTGCTGAATAATTGCGAGTAATACTGGTTCACACCGTATCCTTTTCAGTGTTATGCATCTAAACATGCAAGGTGTGATTGCGAGTCGCGGGGAGGATTAACATGACTTCTCTGGTGTTAAATTACGATAAGATGGAGACTGAAGTTCCAAAATCCAAGCTGCAGAACTTGTAGAAGGTGATGACACAGAGCTTTCCTGACTTGGAAAAAAAATCTGACAGACCAAATGAGGACGAAAGTTGTCAGTGGAGACAGCAACGTGAGAAATTTGTTCCTCCACCTTAACCACAAGCTTGTTTTGGATTATCAAGAATCTATGAGTCGAGCAAACGAAAAGTTAAGCCATATGTCACGTCAACACGTTTGCTAGAGGACATCCCTACGAGAGCAAAAGCAAACTGTGGATCGAGATTGCAACGACCACATCCCAAGTCAATCTACTGTAAAATATTGTGAACACATTGCACGCTGTGTATCTTACATTTTTGGTTATACCACCCAGGGCTGAAGTTACATTCGGTGTCTTGTCTTGGCCTTGGAGCACAAAGGATCTCAGAATTGGATCACTCGCTCGCCTAAACCATGAATCTAAATTGAGTTTCTCACGTACCCCAATCTAAACACTTCCCTCCAGCAATCAGATTTCGAATTCCATGTTTTTTGTCTTAAATACCTCTGTTCTTCCTGGCTCTTCTCGGAGGTTTAACCAAGCCCTCAATGGCCAGTATCTTGGATGTTTTCGACGTCTTCCTACTCCAACACACCGGATTCAAATGATCATCGCATCGTTATTCAGCTTCTCCAGCACTTGCTGATGAGCCGATCATTTGAATCGGGTGTTTTGGAGCACGGAGACATACAAAGAATCCAGGATACCGACGCTTGAGGACCGGAATTGTTCACCCCTGCATGAATGGGAGGAACTTTCAGTAGATGACGCTTGAGGTATTCACCAAAGAGGATTCTTCGACAACAGCGCAAGGAAGCTTCCTGAGTCCACGTAGAAGGCGGATTGTTTCGGGACACGACAGGAAGCAGGAAGCGTGAGGCTGACGCAGCGCTTCCTTCCTTCCTCAGGGGTTCGATGAACGTAAGAAAACACAGCAAGCGTGACCAAGAGAAGAAGCAGCATTGAGTCAAGTGTGCAAATGGGGGACATTTAACTGTGTTGACCTGACGACGACACAGACCCAAAACCCCAAGGAAGACTTCTGATATGAACGCGAACAAAAAGACTTTTAAGAGTCCAAACATCTGATGAACTAAAGGCCCCCATTCCCCCCCCCCCCCCCCCCCCCCCCCACACACACGCGCGCACACACACACACACACACACACACACACACACACCTTTTTTTTTTAATCCTCCCCACTCAAGCACATTGTCCATCACGTAAATCTTGGCTCTGTAACATCATGTCTTTAGTCAACGCTCTGTCTTAATCAGCGGCTCAAATATGGGGTATAAAGTTACGGCCTACAGGCACCGGGATGGCTTTGACGCAGTTGAGATAGCTGTAATGGCACACCATCATTTAGGACAATGTAATAAGTGAATATCTCATAAGCCTGTAAAAAGATGCTTAACCCCTGGAGCTCTGAGGTCAGGCTCTCAGATAGGAGAGTAAACTGATTACAAGAAGGTTCCCTTCTCACATTGCGGTCATCTCCGTATTGACCAGCACCTGACCCCAAGCTGTTGCGAGAGCAGTTTGCGTCCTCGGGAACCCCGCCTATGTTTGGATAAATCCGGCGTTTATGGCGCCTGAATAACCACTCGGAGAAAAAAAAAAACGAATAGCTTGTGAGTGTCCGGCTTTTGAGATAACGGGGGGGGGGGGGGGGGGGGGGGGGGGGCACGCGAGGAC